>NW_028275163.1:5781478-6084508 GCF_013281855.1 Momordica charantia | reverse complement strand
AACTTCGAACGGGTTAAAGACTTGTAACATCAATTTTTAGTTTATATAGATTGTTATGACTATCGAAAAACAAACTTCCCCCAAATCTTCTCGAAATTGGAACCTCCACGTGAAAACCTCGATCACGACGGCGGTAAACTCCGAGGCGACGAACACGGCGAACGAAATCCAGAAGGAGATGAGATTGCAAAAAGAGGCGAAGATTTGAGACCGAAATTCTACAGAGAACTGAAGAAGGGTGGGGACTGGGGAGGTGTGTTCCTTCATTTTTCTTTCTTTTTTAAAGCCATAAACCGATCCAACTGAATCAATCCGATCTTAAACCGACCCGTATATGTATCTATGACCGTTTTTAATCTTAATACCAAAACGAGCCTAAGTGATATATATTTCCAACTAATAGACCGTGAATTCCAATTTCGTGAGTTGGTTTTGATTTGATTGGTTTATTTTTTGTTTTCTTTTTCTTTTTACCTTTAAAATTCTGTTTGATTTCGTAGGTTTTATTTTTTTTATTATTTTTTTGTCTTTTATGATTCTATTTTAATTTCACTTAATTTTATATTTAATATTGATAATTTAAATAAGTTCATCAAATTTAAATTTAAAACAAAAGTATCAAAATATTTAAAATTGATAATTTAAATAAGTCCGTAATGACGATAGAATGTTAAAACTTAAAATTATATTTATTTATACAAATTAATTATAAATTTATGATGGTACTTTCAATATAATTAATAATAAAATTTCAAAAGTTTTAGAATTATGATAGTTTTATAGTTTCACTTCTACGACTATATTAAAAACTCCATCTCTTTATTATTATTATCTTATAAAGAATTTGTTAATTTTCTGTATAGTGTTATTTCTTTATTGATCAGTAATAATAATATTTCTTTTATAAGTTGATATATACAATAATCTCAATTGCATAAATGTTTATCTGTTTAATAAAATTTATCGTAAATGTTAAGTCACTTTTGCAAATCTACATAAACAAATATTAAATACCTCAATTGAAAAATAAAATAATATGAAAACTTATGGATTAACCTCTTTTTACGTTCTTACCTCCAAAATTTTTTATTTTAAACTTTTATATATATAATCTTTTAATTATAAGAAATCAAGAATAAAAATTAGATTAAAACTACCAAAATTGTGTAATTTATATATATATTTTTTGAAAAAACGACAAAGATTAATTAAAACTACAAACTAAATTTTGTTATCTTCCTTCTATATAAATTTTTTTCCTGTCTATTATATATAATTTTTATTTCAATTTTGCAAAGTCTAAAGAAGTTGACAATTTGAAAATTGATTATCTAACTTACATTTTATCTTTAACTTCATATGTACTATTAATTTCAAGCCTATTATGAATATAATAGTATGTATATGAGAGACTATTATATATATAATAGTTAGTGGAAAAATCCCAATATTTTGTATACATTGCTTATTGAGCATATTTTTGAATTTCACATAACTTGTTTGAATCGAACAACTTAAAACATAACGTGCTAAAAGACTAGTATATAATAAGACCATTTTAAACTAAAATCATGAATTTTAATAACATAATAAAAAAATCTCAAAGTCAACCTATGTTAATCGACCATATCATCAATTAGAAGCGTTTTGGTATTGAATTTTCCAGAGCCAAGTTTTTTTTTCCACACATTTAAGTTGGAATCGAATTTTTGCATAAAATAAAAGACCCATAATTTTGTTTATTAACGGTCAATTTTAATTTTTTTATTTGTTTTTTTTATCAAAATTTTTTATTTGTTTATGTATGTACTTTCTTCTAATAAAAAATTATACAACCCTTTTTTTAAGTTAACGTGATTTTATTATTTATCAATTATCAATATTAAATAAATGATTCTAATAAATAGATTAACAACTAATAAAATAAAATTTCTTATTATTTTATTTTAATAATAATATTATTATTTTAATTTAAAATAATATTAGCATAATTTTGAGTGAATAGTATTCGTAATTAATTAGCTAGAAATAAGAATTATATATTTATTCCTATTCTAAATCACACAATTTTAGTTAATAGTCTATGATTAATAGTAAAAATATAAAATAAATAACACTTTCGATTGATTTATTAATTTTTAATTCCTATTATTGTAACAAACCCTTATTTTATCCCGTTGATCTTCTCCTTCTACAACACTGTGAAAAATTATCTGTTTTATTTTATTTATTTATTTATAGTTCGAGTTCCTTCTTGAACTTACTTTTTGACAAATTTCAGATTTTTTTTCTCTCTTTTAACGAACAAAATTTTCAGATTTTGATATAAGGGCATTCAACCCACCCCATTCCCGCCGGTTTCGGTTTCTGCGCTCTTTTTCTCCGGCGAGTCGCGGCGTTGATCGTAAAAACAATGCTCCTCCGCCTCTGTAAACTCTCCCTCCGCTAACCATGGACGCGATCCTCTCCTCCGCCGTCGAAGAAATCTGCTCACAAGGTCAAAACGGACTCACTTTCCGCAATCTATGCTCCAGGCTCCAGCCCTCTCTCTCAGATTCCGGCCTCGACCTCTCCAATGGCGTCAAGGCCGCCCTCTGGACCCAATTACTACGCGTGCCCTCCCTGCAATTCCAAGCCGACAAGGTGGCATACTCTGCTAAGGACCCCTCGGTTCAGTCCTTCGAAGATGCTGAAAGGTTGAATTTGAAGATCGTAGCTGAGGACCATTTGAGGGATAGCTTTGTAGGGCTCTACAATGTGCGATCAGCCGGTTCCAACATGTCCGCCCCTCAGCGACGTGTCCTTGAGCGCCTCGCGATTGCTAGGTTCGTTGTGATTACGCTTGTTTTTTGCCTCATTCTGTAGTCTGCATATGATTTTGTATTTTGATGAAATCGAGTTTGTTTATTTGTTTTGATGTGATGTTTTTCTGTTTACGTTTACTGAGTCTCACTGATGGATAAGTATGATTAAAGTTCATGGGCATGCTCATATATTAGGTGCAATTCGTACTTCTTGTCACCCATTTGATCTTTTTAGTATCAATCTCCTTGTTTTTGATGGGCCAAGTTATGCAATTTTGGAGATATATGTATTGTGATAATCTCTATATTTGTTATTTTCTTAAATGGGAGATGAAAATGAACTCGATAGTCATCAATGGTTTCAAAGATGGGCGTCCAAACTGAAATGTCAAATGTTTCTCTGCAAGTAAGACACATTCTGATTTAGTTGGATTATAAGACTACCACTATAATCTCATTTTGGTAGTCTGGATGGAGCCCTTGTATACCCTTGTTTTATTATTTTCCTTGGTTAACAGAAATCTTGTTTCTATGTCGAAAAAGAAAAAGAAAAAAAATATTTATTTTCAAATATTATAGTAACAATATATTATTTTCAAACAAATACTAATCTGATTAATACTCTAATTAGTAATTAGGTTGACATTTTATAGTAATTTAATTTAGTAAGTAATAAACGTTATGTTGTACTGTAATTAGCTAGGCAAAATAATATCTAATAGATCACTTGCAGAAAAGATGGAGTGACCCAAAACCAACTTGCTAAGGAATTTGGAATTGAAGGAAGAAACTTCTTTTATGTAGTGAAGAGCCTTGAGTGTCAAGGGTTAATTACAAGGCAATCTGCAGTTGTTCGAACTAAAGAAGCTTTACATACTGGGGAGTCGAGAAATATTCCAATCGTGAGTACTAATTTGATGTACTTGCACCGATATGCAAAGCATTTGGGCTGTCAACAGAAATTTGAGATTACTGTGGAAGAAAATAATTCTGAGCATCTTGAAGATCCGATGGAAAGTGCTGCTGTTGAAGATGGTTTGCCTGGAAAATGCGTTCAAGATGTGCTTGTGAAGGACTATTTGCCGAAAATGAAAGCTATCTGTGATAAACTTGAGGCAGCCAATGGAAAGGTGCACTTTCTGAATGTTTTGCAGATATGTCAGTGATTTAATTATGGTGAATAGATTTGGTGATGGATATCCCAGTTAAGCTTATTTGATAATCCTAATTGCATTATTCTTTTTGCTGCAGGTTCTTGTTGTTTCTGATATTAAGAAGGATCTTGGTTATACTGGATCTTCTTCAGGACATAAAGCTTGGAGAGAGGTTGAATTTATTTGCATTTTCTGCCTTAACGCTTTTAGCTACCAAATATTTGTTGTTAAATTATTTCTTATAGTTCCAATTTCTAAACTTTTTTGCTGCTCAAAATATGCTGCCAGGTCTGTAACAGATTGGAAAAGGTTCGCATAGTTGAGGTGTTTGAGGCTAAAGTAAACTATAAGGTAGTTTTGGTTTATTTCTTTTCGAGCACGTATTCATAATATTACAACATTTTCTATTTAATTCTTTCAACATAAACTTTTTTCATTTCTTCTTTAATTATCTGTGAAACAATGTATCATTTTTTTTATTGTTTTTTTTTAATCCTCCCTGCCAACTTTTGTACCGTTTTACCAATAAATACTATGTATGTTATCCATAAAGCACACTTTTGTGTGGGAATTATTTATGTTTTCTAGACAAGTGAAAAAATCTTTTATTTTTTCCACAAGAAAACACGATATTTGAGAAGTTCCATAAGAAATTACAATGAAACTCCCTTTTGGTGAATAATAAGCAGCCCAAAAGAAAATGCATAAATTAATCACACAAACCCAACAACCCCCAATGGGCAGCCCAGCTGTCAAAGGCTTGGGGTTTCTTGATCGTACTAGCTTTGAGATCTCAAATTCGAAGTCTTTGGTAGCTCAATACCAAAAACCCTTGTTATCTCCCGAGTTTGGGCCTTGGTGTGGGTGCGGGTGCCCCTGGGTGTAGGGGAGCAAAAGCCCCGACTCCCAATTATCAAACAAAAAAAAAATCACACAAACCCAATAGAAATTTGTACCAAAAAAAAACCCAACAGAAATTATTTCTTAAAAAAAGTACCCCAATATGATTAGATATCAAAAGATGAAAATTTGCTAAAGTCTCCGGGTAGAGCACACCATGAGGCCCAAAGTGTTCATTCAGATTAAAATATTTCATCCCACTGAGCTATTTTGCCTTTGAAAATTAATTGTCTCCTTGAGTTGTTTATTTCCTAGAATATATGAAATTTTGATGAAGAAAGAGACTTATTTGTGGGAGAAGTATCGGATATGTATTCACAGTCTTGGTTTGAAGAGGCTTAAAGGATGATGAATTGGAATGCTGTAATCTTATGCAAATGTTAGATAAAGTGGGACTTAATGGAAGAGCAGAAAAGTGCAAATTGAATTTAGAAAAAGATGGGAAATTTTCTGTTTAATCATTTGTAATTCACTCACATAGTCACATGAAAGTTCCTCTTTCTCTAAATCATTTTTCTGACATTGGAAAAAAAGTCATCTTTCTAGAAATAAAGAAAAAGAGGAACTTTCACGCGCATTCTGCCTCTAGCAAAGATTATGCCAGAAAGAGCCTATAGCAAAGATTGTGAAGCATGAGGACTCTAGCAACTCCACCCACTTAGTCGTTCCTATGGGTAACAAAAAGTTAGATGGTCTTCCTTTTAGAAGATTTTTCTTGGTCTTCCTCGCCGTTCCTCTTCCTCACCCACAACCTCTCCTTCTTCCAAAAAAAAACAAACACTCTATGCTGGCTGCCCTCATATTCCCTTTATTAAGTTCTTCGCTCAAGTTCGAATCCTCCTAGCTGTCTCCTCTGAAATTTCATTTAATCCTTCCAATCACCCACCACCCCAACCCATGTCTTCCACCTCTTACTCCAACAGCCTTCTTTAGTTTGTTTGATTGTGGTTCAGAGGCACTTCTTGTTTGACGACTAGCCACATGTTAAAGAGGCCCACCCAAATTCTAATACCCCCTGCTGGACCCCTAGCCCTTTCCATTCGAATAAAGCTAATATTAGTTGTGTGAATCAGGACCAAGCTAGACATCTATGCATTCAAGGCGGATGGTAAATTATGGGATCCTTTGTGCTTTCTTTAAAACAATGGTGCCCAAGCAAACATGACAAGCCATCCTACATGCCTTCTTGTGGCAGGTGGATACAAGTTAGAAACATTCCCCCTTCACCAATGGCATTTGGGCACCTTCATACAAATTGGAAATGCATGGGGTGGCTTCATGGATTGTGCCAAGAAGATGTTATTGAAACTTGACATCATGGGAGCTCCGATAAAAGTCAAGTTCAACCACTAGCTTCATCCTAGTAGAGGTTCTCCTAAAGGCCCACCCAAATGATTCTTTGAGTTTCAGCTTTATGGCCTTGATCTATGAAGCACAACATATGATCACAAAGTTTGCTAGAAGCCACGATTCTTTTTTACGAGATGCTGTAGTGGACTTTTTCAGTTCGTTGCCCTAGGATCCAAACCCGACTCTACCTTCGTTTCAATCCCTTAGTACACCATTTAATGCACCTCAAACAATTCAATTCTGATCCCTCTCTTCCTCCCTTCGGATTCTACTTTGGTAAAAGCTTTAGAATTGGCCTGTTCTTTGTTTGTTCTTAGCCTCATTGAAAGAATTATATCTTGGTTCATTAAGAATGGAAATTAGCAGTTGTCGTATTGATGGTTCCTTTTTCTGTATTTGGTTTGAATATGACATGTTCATGGTAGAGGATGTGGAAAGGACGGTTCAGGTGCCTCTATACTCTTCGCAATTCTTATGGTTCGAAGGTCATATGAAGGAAGTTACTCAATAACCGATTCATGCTTCATTATTCTTTCAGCTGCTTGATGATCTGGGATAGTGTCGAGTACAAAAATTTAGAATCAAAGGTCTTTGGTTTCTGGAACGGGTTGTATGGCCTTCCACTGGAGGTCGTAAGAGTGCTCTAGTACCTGCTGGTGCTAAAAAGGATGGATTGCAGGTATTCTGGAAGATGCTGAAAACGTTCCCAGTCATGTTATCAGAAGCTCAAGAGCTAAAGATGGTAAGGAATGTTAGCTATATTGATGGTAAGACTGCAACCGTAGCAGGAAAGTAAAAAAATCTGGGAACCATCAAAAGAGTACCAAAAATGCCCCAAAGTATTGAAAGAACTTATGCTGACGTTGTAGCTGGAAAGGAAAAGAATGTACCTGCTAGGCCTTTAGGTGTAATTTGTAAAATTGCAGAGGAGTCAAGGATGATTAAAACAACAAATGTTCATACCTATTGGGTTAAAAAAGAAACAGAGGTTCTGGGTTTGGATTGGAATCGCCTAATGGTAATATCAAAGGGATGTGCACGTGTTGATTGGAATGAGATTACCAAGGTTTTAAAAGAAAAGTTCTTGCTTGACTGCATGATAAATCTTATAATGATTGATTAGGGACTTTTGAGATTTACAAATGAGAAGATACTGAAGCTTTGTGAGCTTTATGGCAAGTGGAGGAAGATAGGGAATTTTCATCCGAAATTAGAAAGGTGGAATCCTCACCTCACCTGCGTAATAGAAGTGAATTCATTCATGGGTATGGTGGTTGGATAACCATTAAGGACCTACCTTTGTATTATTGGTCTCGTGCAACTTTTGAAGCTATTGGAAGACATTTTGGTGGTTTGCTGGAAATTTCTTCAAAGACACTTAACATGTTGGATGCCTCAGAAGCCTTCATTAAAGTTAAACCTAAATATTGTGGTTTAATTCCAACCACAGTGACAATCGTTGATGAAAAATATGGGTCCTTTGAGATTAGGGCTTCAGCCAATTGTCTTCCATCTTCAGTTGATTCATATGTTTCAAACCTGGATTACAAGACACTATCAAACCCTTTGGATGTTGAAAGGTTTCGCAGAATTTCGGAAGATGAACAGTCAGATCTTATAAGGAATAATTTGGAAGCTGAAAAGTTGCAGGATGTTGAAGAAAATTTAATTATGGGAATTCAAAAGGACGCTTCAGAAGGAAACCCTAATCCGCCAACTCGAATTGAGGATTCAACAAAAATAGGGGTGATTAATGAAGAAAGAGACTCAATCGTGGAAGAGCAAGGATCTCCCTTAGTTCACGCAGTTCATTCACTGGGGAAATAAGATCTCCATTCAAGGAGCGTGGTTTTGAGGAGGTAATAACGGGGATCCTATTGTATGAGCAGGCGGAAGATGAACCGATTTTTATGACAGCTGATAGGGTGAATTTACGTCGCCCTAACTTTGATGCAGAGATGTTGCCAAAAAGGAAATTTATTCCAGCCTTGCCCTTTCACTATACGAGGAGAAAATTCTCTGCAAAACTAAGAAAGGGCTTTGATTCTCTAAATTCTGTTGGGCTAGCCCCTTTAAATCTAAATCTGGAAGATGCTTTTAATGAGGAAAGAGAACAAAATCAATCAGGGGAATTTGATTTGAAAAATAAATCTATTCCTCCCGGAGTCAAGGATCTGATTACTTTTAATATCGATAAGTCTTTTTCCCTTGAAAAAATTAAAGATGGTCAGGCCACGAATAAAGAGGTTCTGGGGGCTACATCTCTTACATCGGGCTGTATTAACTCCACAAATATGCAGTCGAAAAACCAAGAAGAAGACTGTTCTGATATTGAGGATGACTTTAATGGAAGTATTAGCAACCCAGATTACTCTTATCATGAATTGGAAGATAAAGAGATGAGTAACTTCGACTATTCTAATTATTCGTTTGGAAAAGATCTTAATAATCTCTGCGATATCACTGAGAAAGTTATAGTTGCTTCCCCTGTAGAATTGATCAATAAGTCTAATCTAGTGGAATCTAAAGAGAAACAATTCGAAGCTTCTTATAGTGTGCATATCCCCCTTATTTTGCAGCTGTAGGGATCTCTTTGTCCCCTATTAAAACAATAGCATGAAAATAATCTCATGGAACGTTCGTGGCCTTAACAATTACAAGAAGAGACTCAAAGTCAAGAAGACTATTATGAAATACAATCCAGATGTGGTTCTACTGCAGGAAACCAAGCTTCAACAAGTTGACCAGGATATTATTAAATCCCTTTGGAGCTCTAAAGATGTATGCTGGGCGTGTTTGAACTTGGAAGGTAGATCAGGAGGCATCTTATCTTTATGGGATGAAAGTAGAATCAAGTAACTGAAGTTTTGGAAGGCATTTGCTTAGTAACTATAACAGTATCCTTTTCCCACTTGAATAATGTGGTGATAAAAAATGTTTATGGTCCATCAAACAATAGAGGCAGAAAACGACTGTGGTCCGAACTCAGGGATATCGCAGGCTTCAGTGAGAAATTATGGTGTTTGGGAGGTGACTTTAATGTCACAAGATGGTCTTCTGACAGATCTTCGGGAGGTCGTATTACCAGAAGCATGAAGAAATTTAACCGTATCATTGAAGAGTTAGACCTATTGGAGGTTCCTTTATCAAATGGTAAGTTCACATGGTCAAGAATGGGAGACGATTCTACACACTCACTTTTGGACAACTTTTTTCTTTCCAGAGAATGGGATAATTTGTTTAACACCTCACCCGGTAAGTAGAGGTGAGAGAATAACATCAGATCATTTTCCTATTATCCTAGACGCAGGGGATTATAATTGGGGTCCTTCCCCATTTCGCTTCTTTAACTCTTGGCTTGAGAATAAAGAGTGTGTTCGCATAATTGAATCCAAACTCTTGGAGGATCGTTCTTATGGGTGGACTGGTTTTGTGATATCGTCAAAGCTAAGAAATCTTAAAGCTGTGCTAAAACAGTGGAATGTTCAAAATGAAAAGATGCAGAAAGAAAAAGAGGAGAAAATTGTGTCAGAAATTAATCTTATTTATACTAAGGATGAGATGCTTGGTCTCTCTCTAGCAGAGGTCGAAAATAGGTGTGTATTGAAACATAAATTGCTGTGCTTGTATCTGTCCGAAGAATAAGTTATGTTGCAAAAGTGTAAGCTTCATTCGCTTAAAGGGGCAGACGAAAATAGCAAATTTTTTCATAGATACTTGGCTGCCCGTAAAATAAAAGTGCTGATTTGTGAATTGAAAGATGAATCGAACGGTTCATTGGTAAATCAAAGGGAAATTGAAGCTGAAATCATCAGGTTTTTCGAGTCTCTATACAGCAGTGAGGGAATCCAACGATTCTCCTTGAAGGGTATTAAATGGAGACCAATTTCTAGCCAAAACAGTAGCTGGTTAGAAAGGTCTTTTGAAGAAACAGAGATATCGAGTGCTATTAAGAATCTTGGGAGAAATAAGGCTCCGGGGTCGGATGGTTACACGATTGAGTTCTTCATCCGTTTTTGGCAGAGGTGGAAAGGAGATTTTGTGAGATTCTTCACGGAATTTCATACGAGTGGCCTAATTAATGCTTGCCTTAAGGACAATTTTATTTGTCTGATTCCTAGGAAGGAAAATGTGGAGAAAATCAAGGATTTCAGACCCATTAGTCTCACTCCTACATACAAAAGCCTAGCCAAAGTCCTTACAGAGAGACTAAGGCATGTTATACCCAACATTATCTCCTTAAATCAAAGTGGTTTCATTGAAGGAAGACAAATTTTGGATCCAGTGTTAATTGCAAATGAATTCGTAGACTTCTATAGAACTCAGAAGAAAAGTGGCTGGATTCTCAAGCTTGACATTGAAAAAGCCTTTGATAGGATGTCCTTGTTGTTGTTCTTAATATGAAAGGATTTGGAAGTAGGTGGATTAAGTGGATAAATGGATGTATCAGAGGCAATAAATTTTCAGTATTTATTAATATTTAATAGGAGGCCGAGAGGGAGAATACAAGCCTCTCATGGACTTAGGCAAGGTGACCTTCTTTCAACTTTTTTTTTTTTTTTTTTTAATTAGTGATGTGTTAAGTGGCCTGTTGGAAAACGATTGTGAAAAGGGCATTTTTTTGAAGGATTTACACTGGGAAGGGCTGAGGTGCAACTGCATGTCTCCCATTTGTAGTTTGCAGATGCCACTTTGCTTTTTTGCAAAAATGACGATGTGATGTTAGAAGCTCTCTTTGATACTATTAAAGCCTTTGGGTGGCTTTCGGGTTTGAAGGTGAATTGGGATAAATCTTCATTGAGCGGGGTCAATATTGACTCCCAAAAGGATGCATTGACGGCCAAAAAGTTCAATTGCAAACCTGAATCTCTTCCTATTTTATATCTTGGGCTGCCTTCGGGAGAACCCGAAATCTGCAGATTTTTGGAATCCTATTATGGAAAAAACTATGTAGAAGCTCGCAAGGTGGAAGAGATGCCAACTTTCAAGAGGTGGTAGATTAACTCTTTGTACATCAGTACTTGGAAGCATTACTTTGTATTATATTTCTTTATTCCAAATGCCGACAATGGTATGTAAGAAACTGGAAAAGTGTATAAGGAACTTTTCCTGGGGTGATAATCTGAAAAGTTCTGTGAATCATCTTGTTAGATGGGATACTGCATCTCTATACCAAGAAGATGGTGGATTGGGTATTGGCAACCTTACTCAAAGGAATGCATTGCTAGCTAAATGGGGATGGTAAACATGTTCTATTTTGGCATCATCTATGGTTAGAGCAATCCTTAAAGATCAGTTTACTGCCTTGTTTCGGGTTGTTTCTTTCCCCTCTACTTCAGTTCATGAGGCTTGGGATCTGGTTTCTTCTTCTTGGAGAACTGAAACTAGAAGAAATCTTAAAGATGAAGAATTTGACGAGTACTTGATGCTCTTGTCAGATATGAATTCAGTTTTTTTTGCAAGAGGATGAAGATCAGTTGGTGTGGAGCTTAGAACCTTCAGGGTCTTTTTCGGTTGCTTCCTTATGCAAGCCTAAAAAGACTTCTTCCTTGATGTCAGACGATCAATGCTTTAGGTTGTGGAAGACGGGCAGTCAAAAAAGGGTTAACATCCTTTCTTGGATTCTTATTAATGGCAAGGTCAATACGGCAGAAATTCTTCAAAAGAACTCCCCAAATATGCACTTGCAACCATCCATTTGTGTACCGTGCATGGCAGCTTGCGAATTTCAGATGCACGCCTTCTTTTCTTGTCCATATGCAGCAGATTGTTGGCTTCCCTTGCTCCATTTGTTCAATATTTCTTGGGTGTTGGATTTGGAAGTGTCGAAGATTGTAAATCAGATGCTTTTCGGTCCATCCTTATCTTCTAAAGCGAGCCTCCTTTGGGCAAACCGGGTCAAAGCTATCATCTCAGAGCTTTGGTTTGAGAGAAACCAAAGGATTTTTGAGGAAAAAAGGTGGTCCTTGGTGGAGTGTTTCAATATGGCTAAATTCAAAGTGTCTCAATGGTGTGCTCTATCCAATCTTTTGTTAATTACTCCCCTAATATCATATATGCTAATTGGGGGCTTTCCTTTTCCTACAAAATGTCGTTTGTTTCTTATATTTTTGGTATTCTAGATTGTTTCTTTTTAATTTTTGCTATGTTTTTTCACTCCTTTGGGAGTTTATATCATTGAACGTTTTAGGTTCCTTTTCATTTAATCAATGAAAAGTTTGTTTCTTGTTAAAAAAAAAAAACAATTCAATTCCGACCAAACTCATGAGCCAATTAATATCCTCTCTTCTGTCTATCCCTTCTCACAACCTCTCTTCACCTCCTCCTTTTGCAAGCCCGTCCCCAAAATCCTTCTCCTGTGGTTTCTCAGTCCTTGACCCCTTTCACCTTTAATGTTGTTGCTACAGTTGGCCCCCTTTTGCAAGCCCGTCCCCAAAATCCTTCTCATGTGGTTTGTAAGTCCTTGACCCCTTTCACCTTTAATGCTGTTGCTACAGTTGGCCCCCTCATGGTCGCCTCAGTTAATACCATTCTTAAACAAGGCACCAAGCTTCCTCCTTAAGATACAACCACCATGGCGACCTCAAACCCCCCTCCAATACCTGCCCGATTCACAGTTCTCCCACTCCAAGGACAATAAAGTTCTTACACTTTGTAGTGCTGGAGACAGAGAGCTGGTTGAACTGGGTCTAAGAGGATGTTTGCAGTTCTGCCTTTTCCATAAAGTGGCAAGCCATCCAGAACTTGATCCTTTTGAAAGTCTCTTGTTTTTTAATCTTCACATCCCCAAAAATATTGTGATTTCACTCCTTTAAACTAACCTTGAGGGAGGCTAACTTCCTCATAAAGCAAAAGCCTTCCCACTTACCAACTGTGCTTTTTATGGGTTCTTTGGAATGGAAGTAAATAAAAGAATTTTCCTTGGTGAAGGAATACTCTCTTTTTGGTGGATCATTTAAATTTTTGTGACCGTTACTCTTTTACTCTTATCATCTCTCTCTCTCTCTATATATATATATTATATTTGTAATTATAGCCATACTGTTATCGGTACTTGTCGGGCCAAGGTTCTCCCCCTTTTGTTAATTTTGTTCCAGTAAAGAAATTGTTTCTTGGAAAAAAGTTTTTTTTTTTTTTTAAACAAGAAACAACTCTTCATTGATAAATGAAAAAAAAAATCTCAAGATACACACCCCCCAAAGGAGCAAAAGAAAAAGAAAAAAGGAAAAAGGAAAGGACAAGCTCAACGAGGAGCAATACAATCAAATTGAATAAGAATGAACATTAAGGAAACTAAAATCACCAACAAAAGGCCCAAGAACAGCTAAATCGAAACTCGGGACACCAAACAAATGTGGCCGACCAAATGAAGCTCCAATCCCTACTTGGATGAAGAAGGATATGGAGAAACAAAATCCTCGAGAACATCCTCAAGCTCCTTTATGTAGTCTTTCAACAATAGAATTGGTGTAATACCAAATATGAAAATTCATTAATCTTTCAATGAATTAATAACAAGGGAGAAGGGTGCCTTTTGTAAGGCTGAGAACCCGAGAGAAGGCTTGGAGTTAGCTTGAACTAATTAACTGAAAGATTTACCTACTTAACTAACTAACAAAAGGCTAACAACTTAAAACTATACAATGAAAACAGAAAATAGAGAATAGTCAACCGAATAATACATCTTCAATCTGCTGCCACTTGTTTTTCCAGACTTGAAAACTATATACAGTGGAACCTCACGTTCCATTAATTCTTACTCGTATTTTCTTTTCCTTCGTGGACATCATGCCTTTATTGTCATTTTATTTTAAATGTTACTCTTCCTCATTTTGACAGTCTGATAGTTGTCTACGTCTACTGAAGAAGTTTTCTCCAAAGTGTTTTGAGACGAGTAATTTTGGGAGAGATGATAGTTCTGGTTACAAACATCATATGAAATTTGGGAGGAAATATCAAGTAACTGATCAACTCGTTGAGCTTGCTATAGAGCATCAAATCTACGATATGATCGAGGCTTCTGGATTTGAAGGCATGACATTGATGGAGGTATGTTATTTACTTCTCATTGATCTGCTAAACTGTAATGGCTAGAATACCTATATATATAGGTGACAATGTTAAATTATTTATTTTGTTTCTTCTTTTGCTTTTTGTAGTAGATAAGGTTTTTTTCCTTCATTATTGACATCAAGTTATACTTTTTATGAAATAAAGAACTTTGTTGCCTTTCAGCCACTAACCTCGTAATTTCCTGTGGTGTGCAGGTTTGCAAGAGGCTTGGAATTGATCACAAAAAAAACTATAGTCGGCTCATCAATATGTTCACCAGATTTGGAATGCATCTTCAAGCTGAAACTCACAACAAATGCAATCTTTATCGAGTTTGGACACGTGGGAATTTCAAGCCTGAATATAATAATCAAAATTTTCATAAATCACAAGATGCAAAGAATAAAATTGAAAATTGTAGTAATCATATTGTCAATGTAAATAAGAGGTTAGCTCAAACGACTTCTCTAGATGGCTGTACAAATTCTGAAGATACAAATTTGGACATCGCTAGTGCTACGTGCAGAACAACTGATGATGGAAAAATGAATAGAGAAATTAGTGATAAGTCACATGGCGATAGTGAGGCTAACGTTGGGGTTATCGGTTTGCCACAAGAGTCAGTTTTTCAGCCAGAATGCTCCATTCCTGATGTAAACCTCAGTTCAGTGAACACAGTTGTTGAAACAAACTCTGGATCAACAAAATCTCCAACTGCGCTGTTAAGGCCATCAGTTTCTGCATCATATCAGAAGTATCCGTGTTTACCTCTTACTGTGGATAGTGCTCGGAGGGAGCAGAGAATACTTGAACGCCTACAGGTTTACTAAACAATATACTTATTAATTTGCATTGCTTATTGTTCTAAAACTGTAACTAGAGTTACAATCTTACATATTTTGTAAGTTCAATTGTGTCCAAGATAATTTTCCATATATCTTTTACAAAATGGTTTTACTGTGCTTACGCTATCTAAAACAGTATTCCCATATTTTTCCCTGTAGGATGAGAAGTTTATTTTGAAAGGTGAGCTTCATAGGTGGATTATTGATCATGAGACGGATAAAAGCACAACTACAGATAGAAGAACCATTGTCCGAAGTATAAACAAACTGCAACAGGAAGGGCACTGTAAATGCATAGACATCAATGTCCCTGTTGTCACAAATTGTGGTCGTACTCGTGTCACCCAGGTGATTCTGCATCCATCTGTTGAGACTTTATCACCTCAACTTCTAGGTGAAATTCATGATAAATTGAGGTCATTTGAAGCCCAAAGTCGTGGTCATGGCTCGAAAAAGGCGAAGAAGAATGCATTGCTTCCTGTATTAGAAGGTATCCAGAGGACTCAGTACTATATGTATTCTGACATTGCAGCGGTACGATCAGAAGCCATGCGTGCAAATGGATTTGTACTGGCAAAAATGATCCGTGCAAAGCTGCTGCATAGCTTCTTGTGGGATTACCTGAATTGTTCAGGTGGTTCTGATGGTACTTCCTCATCTGAAATATTTGTCCATGATCTGAAAAATCCTCACACTAGCTGCAAACCGTTTTTATTGGAAGATGCAATTAAGTCTATCCCAATTGAGCTTTTCCTACAAGTTGTTGGGTCTACTAAAAAATTTGATGATATGTTAGAGAAATGTAAGAGGGGTTTGTCACTTGCTGACCTTGCTCCAGAGGAGTACAAGCATCTGATGGATGCTAATGCTACCGGAAGACTCTCGCTGGTTATTGATATTTTACGGCGTTTGAAGGTAATTTCATGGTGACTTGCTAATATAAGAGTTTATGAGTTCGACGAGTAATTGATGAATTCTTGCGCTTTAAAATTCCAAGGGAGCTGAAAATGACCAACAAAAAAAAAAAGGAAATACTAAGTTTCAATAATTTGATATGAATGACCCTTAGGGTAATTAGGGATATTATTAGGGTATCGAGGGTACCTTAGTAATTAGATAGGGAAGTTGTTAGGGTGTGTTGTTATAAATAGAGTGAGGGTGTAAGAATGAAGGTATCCAATTAGTGAGTACGATTTTGACTTGAGTGATATCTCAAGAGGGGAGGGTCCAAGTACCTCTAATACTTGGTAGCTATTGTAGTTCGTTTATCTTTTATCCTTTAATATATTTGGAGGTTCTAACATAATCCTTGTTCATAGACGTAGTAAAGTTCATTGTTTTGCCACATTCAATCTGTTTTTATTTTTATTTTTTTAAAGAAACAAATATTTCACTGATGATATACAAAAAGGGAGTAGCTACCCATTAATTGGGTTATGAAAGGGTCTTCCAATTTTTCTTAAGATCACTTAAGACTAGCCATACTCTGTGAAAGGAAAGAAAAAATATATACACCAAGAGCCAAAACAAAAACATAATCAGAGAATGTCATAAGGATGGGACTTGTCGTTGAAGAATGTGTTGTTCCTCTCTATCCAAATGCACCAAAGAGAAAACTCTGAACTCTGATCAATTGAACCTAGAGGGATCTCTTTTTACCTTCTAAAAGTGTGGCCTACAAGGATAGCAAAAAGCCATGGGGTCTAATTACGAGAACGCCTTCCAATTAGAGACGAGGTCATTTAGAGAGTAGCTATTGAAAGGGGAATACAAACATTTACACCATCCAAGAGCTAATACAATAACTCTATAAAAAAAGAGAAAAAAAACCTCAAGAGGGGGAGATGTGGCATCGAAGATCTTTATCTCCAACCATATACTCCATAGAAAGGCCCGAACAATTTATACCCAAGGGATTCCTCCCTCCTTAAAAGGATGACCGATCAAGAAGATGCTAAGGAAGATGGAGGGGCTTTTCTGTAATCAATGTTTTAAAAGGCTAAAGGTGGCCTCGAGGCTTTTTCTCTTGAAAAGGCGAGGCGTAAGCCTCAAGGCAGTATGAGGCGTAAGCCTCAATTTTAATTAAAAGAATTAAACAAATCCTAAATTTGTGTGGTCAAGTATTACCAAACATAATAGTTATATAAAATTATCAAAATATCCACCTGTTACTTGTCACTAAAAAAAAATTCTAAAAAAACATCATAACATCACTACTATTATCACCAATAGAACTTACTTATTCTATAAATTGTTGTCTTCAATATTTTTAAAGTCTAGGTAGTAAAAGTAGTAATAGATTGAATTGTTACAACTCCCGCTTAGGATTCCATACAAAAAAAACCTTGATATTTTTTAAGAATTGGAAAAATTAATAGTATTCTTGTAATCATTACATGAGGCGTATACTTTAAGCCTTAGTGCGTTTTCAAAGAGGCGTAAGCCTCTTCTATGTGAGGCGTAAGCCTCTTATAATCCAAAGAAGGCGTAAGACTTGAGGCTAAAAGTTAGAGCCTTGCCTCGAGGCGGTCCTCAAGGCGTAAGCCTCAAAAGCCTTTTAAAACATTGTCTGTAATATAGTTTGCCATCCGAAGACCTCGAGCATTTTATGCCAGAACAAAGTGGAGAAATCACATGATCTAAAGAGATGACCTTGTGTTTCTGCCTCTTTGTAGTGTAGATGGCACCAATGAGGGGAGAGAGCAATATGGGGCAACCTCCTTTGTATCCTATCATGGGTGTTAATAGCCTCATGGTTAAGCTCCCAGCAGAAGAATTTAATTTTTCCTTAGGTACTTTTCTTTCCAAATGCTTTTGTAGAGATGGTGTGATTGGTTTTCCAAGGAGATCAAGAAGGTGAAGACAGATTTTGCGGAGAAGCTTTTGGTAGGGTCAAGAGGCCATTGCCACTTGTCAGAATATGGGAGGGACGGAACCATTTTGAGTGACAGTAGTAGCCAATCCTCAACCTCATTGTCCTTTAGCAGTCGTCGGAAGCTATAATCTCTGATTTGGTGGTTTTGGACCAAATATTTGATATTTTGATACCTTTGTCTGTAGAGATAAGGGATCTCCTTGTCTCAAGCCCCTAGATGCTGTACACTTGTCCCTCCATTTTCCATTGATGATGATAGAGAAGCTTGTTGTGGAGATGCATGCTCGAGTCCATTTTCTACACGTTGCCCTGAAGCCTATGTGATAAGGGATAGCGTCTAAGAAATCCCAAAAGAAACAAAAACCTGATTCCAAAACTTGCTAGCACATTCAAAAGATAGGAGTAAATGCGCTTGTGTTTCCAAAATTTTCATGCACATAATACAGCAGCTAGGTGAGATATACATACTGGGGAACCATTTGTGTATAACTTCATGAGTGTTGATGGAGTAATGGCTTAGCACCCAGCAGAAAAACTTGATTGTCTTGGAATATTTGTCGTCCCAAATTGTGTAGTATAGATATTAAAGCTGTGTCCTCATTGTGAGTGAGATTATTGAATAAAGACCTCGCTGAGAAGCTGTTAGTAGAATTCCTAGCCATACTGATTCATCTTCCGTGGAGGATAGACCTGTCAATATGAGGTTGTGTGAGCGGTCCAACCATTCAGAGATTTCATCCTCTTTAATATGTCTGCAAAATTTGTAATCCCAAGAGTTTGTTGCTGTAGACTTCACGAACCTGTACTTTCTTGTTTAAGGACAGTGCAAAGAGACTATGAAATTCAATGGGCAGAAGAGTGCTGTCAGTTGTCAACCACCCATCATGCTGTAAACTGATATTAATGCCCTTCCCAATTTTGCAAATGGATTTAGCCTTGACCTTCTCAAAAAATTTCAAGATAGTGTTCCAGGGGCCATTCAAGGGGTTATTCTCGACGACTGGCCTAGAATCAAAGTCTGGAGTCCCATATTTAATTGTGATAGCATTCAGTCTATGTTAAACTACAACCTAAATTTTATATCAGATACATATATGGAAAACATTTTTTTTTTTTTGCTGTTTGATAAAATAAATAAAATGTCCAAGAATTATTGGAGGACCAGGGCAGAGAAAGTGAAAATGAGGGCCACATAATATAAGTAAAAAACCTATACATGTTCAATAAGAACCGTAAGAATCAAGAATAAAAAATATGGGAACGTCATAAAATATTAGATTGAGAAGCTCAAACCCATGCATTGAACAGAACCAAACACCAGATTTTCTCGATTTTCTGATTCTATCATAGAAAACCCATCTACCTTAGATGACCACATAGGCAATCTAGACACCTACCCTGCCAATAATCTTACCTAACTTTTCTCAAAATGTATATAGCAAGTAGTATTTCCTATTCTGATCTCCACTATGCTGGTTGAAAGCATAGTATAATCCAAAATGGAGAAATGATTGGTCCTTAAATTTTTAAAAGCATTTATGCTATTGAAAATAATACCTTTTTTTTTTTATAAGAAACAATTTTATTGATGGGAACCCAAAAAAACCAAAGGAGTTATAGAAAATTTCTCCAATTGGTTAATAAAGAGTTCGTGCTATTTGAGTGAAAATAGAGGGATGCTTTACACCAAGACATAGCATGAAAAGTAATGTTGTCAAAAACACTGATGAAGGGCAACTCCTTGTCTAAAAAGAGCCTATGGTTCCTTTCATTCCAAAAAGTCCAAAGAAAGGCTTAAATGAGGTGTTTCCACATAATCTCTTTAGTTCCACAAGAACATAAGTGAGCAGGGTTTGGATGTCAATGGGGAAAGCAACTGTCCAATCAAAAGCGTGGATGATCAAGTTCCAAAAAGCCTTGGCCGGGGGGCACGTGTGAAAAAGATGGGAGGCCATCTTTTTTGCATAGTATGCACCATTGTGGGGAGAGGGCAGTGAAGGGTAATCTTTGCTGTCTATCTGAGGTGTTGATACCCTTGTGGGCAAGCTCCCATATGAAGAACTTGGTTCTTTTGGGGTAAAAGTCTTTCCATATGGCTTTGACAAGTGATGAATGGAGGTGTGATCTCTTCGGAGACACCTCAGAGAGAAGAGATTTGATGGAGAAGATAACTTTTTTGTCCAGTGGCCAAGCCCATGAGTCCTCACCTGCAAGGACGAGGGTGGCTTCTAGTTGATTGGATAGTGTGGCCCAATCTGCAATTTCCTCTTCTTGCAGATTAGATTTTGGCAAAAGTGCTAGCAGAGAGGCTTAACAAGGTTATTTCTTCTACCATCTCTTGTAATCAAAGTGCTTTTTTAAGTAGAAGGTAGATTCTTGATCCTATTCTCATTGCAAACGAAGTGATGAATGATTATAGATGTAGAAAGAAGAAAGATGGGTTTTGATACTTGATATGGAAAAAGCATTTGATAAAGTTGATTGGATCTTTCTTTCAGAGCTCTTCAGACAGGAAGACTTTCGCAAAAAGTGGATTAAATGGATCAACGGTTGTATTAGAGGCAATAACTTTTCAGTTTTCATTAATGGGAGTCCGAGAGGGAGAATTAAGGCTTCAAGAGGGTTAAGGCAAGGAGATCCCCTTTCTCGTTTCCTATTCTTATTGATAAGTGATGTGTTCAGTAGTTTTCTGGACAACATTCACCAAAAGGGAGTATTTGAGGGTTTTGTAGTGGGAAGGAATTCAATTCACATCTCCCACTTGCAGTTTGCTGATGACACATTATTATTTTGTAAAGATGATGATGAGATGCTCAAGATCTTATTTGAAGCCATTAAGACCTTTGAGTGGTTGTCCGGTCTTAAAGTTAATTGGGAAAAATCGTCATTGAGGGGCATAAATATGGAAGACCAAAGGGTTGTGCTGGTAGCAAATTCTTTTTGTTGCAAAGCTGAACACCTTCCTATTTTATATTTGGGTTTGCCTTTAGGAGGAAACCCTAAACTGGATTCTTTTTGGGCTCCAGTTCAAGAAAGAATTTCTAAGAAACTTGATCGTTGGAAAAAGTATCACACAAAGGGTGGAAGATCGACTTTATGCAATATGTACTTGGGACCATTCCCCTTTATTACTTATCTATTTTTCAACTCCCAGTGAGAGTTAGTAAACAACTTGAGCAAAAGATGCGTTCCTTTTTGTGGGGCGATTCTTCGAAAGGATCCTTGAGACATTTGGTGAGATGACATATTGCCTCCCTCCAGCGCGAAGTAGGTGGTTTAGGCATTGGTTGTACTATTTTTTTTTTGAACAAGATACAAACTTTTCATTGATAATGAAAATGAACAAAATTGTTCAAAGATACAAACTCCCATAGGAGTGAAGGTACAAGAAATAAATAAAAGTAAGCATTAGAAGAAATAAAAACCATAAACTTAAAGAAACCTCCTTAAAGGGGAATTATAAAAGCCTCCCAATTCATACAAAGCATACTAGGAGAATAAGAAGAGAAGAGATCGGAAAGAACACACCATTGGGAGGCTTTGAATTTGGCGATTGAGAAACACTCCATAGGAGATCGATTCTTGCCTTCAATTATTCGTTGATTTCTCTCAAACCATAATTCGGAAAGAAGAGCTTTTATTCCAAAAGCCCAAAGCAGATTAGTTTTAGAGCTTGCTTGCAGCCCACTGAAAAGTTGAAAAATGATTTGAGGCACCTCCTATTATTAAGCGCAACAATTCTCTTTTATCCAAATGGGGATGGCAGTTTAGCGTGGAGACAAAAGCTTTATGGCGTAGGGTGGTGGCCAGCCTATATGGATCTGACCGTGTTAATTGGAATGTGATACCTAAACTTCATGGTTTGGGTCGTAGCCCTTAGAATAATATCAATAAACAGTGGCTTCAGGTGGAGAAATTTTCTTATTTAAAAGTTGGTAGTGGATAGAGAACTCTCTTCTGGCATCACTTATGGGTTGGAGTCTCTCTTTTAAAGGATAGATTTCCTTCTATTTACAATATTTCGGCTTCTCCTCTTACTTCGGTTTCGGAAGCTTGGGATAGTGGGTCCTCTTCATGGAATATTGTTACTAGAAGGATATTGAAAGACGAGGAGATTATGGAGCTTTCGGAGCTTCTTTCTTGCATTTCTTTGGTTACTATTTTAGAAGATGATGATGTTTGTCATTGGGGATTGGAAAAGTCGGGCCTCTTCTCTGTTTCTTCTCTTTGCAAGATTCAAAGAGCAGATTTGCGGGTTTCAAAAGCTCTTCTATTCTCTCTTTGGAGTTTGGGCAGCCCAAAACGAGTTAATATGTTAGCTTGGATTCTTTTATATGGCAGAGTCAATACATCAGATGTTCTGCAGAGAAAAACTCCTAAAGTGGCTTTACAGCCATCCATTTGCTTATTATGTGCTGAAAAGGGGGAAAGTTTAAATCATGTCTTCTTTTTCTGCCCATATGCTACTGTTTGTTGGACTCTTCTCTTCCAGATGTTCCAATTAGCATGGGTGTGGGATCGTGAGGCTGCTAATAATATTTTTCAGCTTCTACATGGAGTTTGGTTGACGCCTAAAGCTAATCTACTTTGGATTAATGGGTTTAAGGCAATCATCTCAGAATTATGGTTCGAGGGGAATCAAAGGATTTTTGAAGATTCTTCATTAGAATGCTTCAACATTGACAAATTCAAAGCTTCTCAATGGTGTGCCCTTTCCGATATTTTCTCTTCGTATTCCCCTAGTATTATTTGTATGAATTGGGATGCCTTTATTTCTCCTTTGTAGTCTTGTTCTGTATTTTATTTTCTATTTTTGTTTTTATCTATCACTCCTTCAGGAGTTTGTATCTTTGAACAATTTTGTTCCTTTTCATATATCAATGAAAAGTTCGTATCTTGTTAAAAAAAAAAAGGATTAGCATTGAGGGGGAGACCCAAGTATGAGTTTGGCCACTTTCCAACCTTATAGTCGTATAAATCAGCAATGGTGCTTAGTCGATCCACTTCCATATTAAGGCCGAGAATCTCTGATTTGGTAAGGTTTATGTTTAAACCCGATGAGGCTTCAAAGGTTTTGACAATCTGAAAAAGGTTTTTGATGGCTTTATCATCATCTATGGAGAAGAGTAAAGTATCATCGGCGAATTGGAGGTGATGGATGTGAAGAGGTTCAGTTCCCAAAATGATACCATTAATTAACCCTGATCTGTTGCTTGAGTGAGGAGATGACTAAGGCAATCTACCACCAATATGAAGAGGAATGGGGAGAGAGGATCTCCTTGCCTAAGGCCTCGTGATGCTCGAATTTTATCTCTTGGCCTCCCATTGATGATGATAGAGAAGCTTGTATTAGATAAGCAACCTCTAATCCACTATCTCCATGTGTTGCCAAATTCAAAGCTTCTCAATGGTGTGCCCTTTCCGATATTTTCTCTTCGTATTCCCCCAGTATTATTTGTATGAATTGGGATGCCTAGGATCTCCTTGCCTAAGGCCTCGTGATGCTCGAATTTTATCTCTTGGCCTCCCATTGATGATGATAGAGAAGTTTGTATTAGATAAGCAACCTCTAATCCACTATCTCCATGTGTTGCCAAAACCTTTAGCACAAAGAATAGCATCAAGGAAGTCCCAATCACTTTGTCAAAAGCCTTCTCTATATCAAGTTTGATGATCACCCCTCTTCGCTTCTTCCGTTTCCATTCTTCTACTATTTCATTGGCAATGAGGGATGCATCTAAGATTTGTCGCGCTTCCACAAAAGCTGATTGTTGTTCTGAGGTGGTGGATGGGAGGACCTTTTTGAGCCTTGACGAAAGGACGCAGACCACAATTTTGAAGAGACAAGCGGTGAGGCTGATGGGCCTATAATCCCCCACAGTGCGAGCATCGGATTTCTTTGATATAAGGCAAATGTATGTTTCGTTGATGCATTGATGACACCATTCCTAAAAAAATCTTGGAACACTCATAATATCATGTTTGAGAATGTTCCAAAACTTTTTAAAGAATTCAGCGGTGTATCCATCGGGGCTCAGGGACTTGTTGGTGCCAAGATCACAAACTGCTAGCCAAACTTCTTGCTCAGTGAACTGTTCTTTCAGCCTCTGACTTTGATGGGCATCAATTGGATTCCATGATAATGATTGAGGGAGAGTTCTGCAGCCTGAATCTTTGGTGTATGTCTCTGTGTAAAAAGAAAGAAACTCGTTAACTATATCATTTTTAGATAGAAGGCTAGTCCCCTAACGGGAAAGGATTTCCCTTATGGAGCATTTACGTTTCCTTCCAGCTACAATTCTATGAAAGAACTGTGTGTTAATGTCACCCTCCTTAAGCCATTTGCTTTTACATTTTTGTCTCCAAAGGATCTCTTCATTTGTTGCTAACGAGAGGAGTTGGGATTTTATGGTGGATCTCTGCAGACGGTGTGCTTCAAGGAATGACCCTGTTTCCTCCATATTGTCCAAGAGATTCAAAGTTTTTTTGTTGCATTTTGGGTTTATTTATTAATTTTATCTTAGTTTATAGGATCTATTACTCTGGTTGGTTTGAGATCATGAGACTTGTGGTGCTGACAGTACAAGATTTAATTTGTATTGAAATTTCAAGCATGATAATTGACGAATTCAAACTAAAGTACCCTTAACAGTTTATTCTTTATTTCAGTTAGTTAGGTTAGTAGCTGCAAGTCCAGACGATGTAAATAGTTATGGGCATGCCACTTTGAAACATGCATTGGAGCTTAAACCTTACATAGAAGAACCAGTTTCAAAAGATGCTACTAGATCTTTGATGATCAAGTGTCCAGATCTTCGCCCAAGAATTAGACATGACTTTATCCTGTCAAGTAAACAAGCTGTTAACGAGTATTGGCAAACCTTAGAGTATTGTTATGCTGCGGCTGATCCCAGATCTGCTCTGCTTGCATTTCCTGGGTCTGCTGTTCGTGAGGTATTTGTTCTAACTTTAACAATTAGCCAACCAATGGTCCTTTATAATTTGCATAAGTATTTTTGGGTTTTAATGTATTACCTTTATTTCAATATTTCTTTTTCTTTTTCCATCAGGTGTTTCTTTTCCGTTCATGGGCTTCAGTTCGGGTTATGACAGCTGAACAACGTGCTACACTTCTGGAGCGTGTGGGAAAGAGGGACCAAAGTGAAAAGCTTTCATATAGTGAGTGTGACAATATCGCAAAGGAACTTAATCTGACACTAGAGCAGGTAATATTCTTATTCTTATATTCTACAGAATATACATATTAGGGGTGTTAAAAAAAAACCGACAACCCGAATAACCCGAGTTGTCGTTTGCCATCTTCCGTCGCCTGTCGCCGCCATCTTCCATTGTTGCTTCATTCTTCTTCTGCATTTCTTCATTGTTGCTCCATTCTTCTTTTGGATTTCTTCAATTGGTTTGTCTTTTGTTAATTTCTCAAATTTTATTTCACCCTTATGGATCTCAAGTGAGTAAACTAAGTTAGGTAAGGAAACTAAGTGAGAAACTATTTTACCCTTACTCTTATGGATCTAAAATTTTCTTTTACTCTTATTTTACTCTTATGGATCTCAACTGGGTTCTTCTGCTATGTTTTGGGAGCTTTTGCGCTGGAATGTTCTTCACCAACATGTTTCTTTTGATCAACCCGACAACCCAACCCAACCCAACCCGAAAATTTTGGGTTGGGTTGGGTTGGGTTGGACGTTTCATTCGGTTCTTTCGGTTCCTCAATCTCCCCAACCCGAAAATTTGGGTTGGCCCAAAAATCCCCTATAACCCGACCCAACCCAACCCGTGAACACCGCTAATACATATGGTGCCTATCGTTATTACACTTGAAATTTTCATTGTTCTTGGTGGTATAAGGATTGTTTTCAGCTTTGATGGGACAAGGCCCCAGGTTCAAATGGATTCTCAATGACATTTTTTCTAGAAGAGTTGGGACACCATCAAGGGAGATCTTTCAGGGTTTATCAGTGTTTTGAAAAGCATGCCTAGGCAAACCCGCTTAGGGTGCTCGCTTCTGGAAAAGCACGCATGCTCAGCACTTTTGACTTTTTTTTTTAAATTACTTTAAAATTTTCTAATGTAAATTAATTGAAAATCTCTTTCAAAAACCCCTTTTTTTCCTATATAATAATTTAAAAAAAAAACTCTAATTTCTTATACTTTTTCATTAACTCTTCTATATATAAATTTTTTTTCTACATTTTTCTACTGTGTGCCTCAAAACAACCCTCGCCTTTTTTGCACCTCAAGCTTAAGCCCTAGAGGGCTACTTTAGTGTACCTTGCATAAAAATGATATAGTCTATCACTGATAGATGTTTCAAGGCTATTTTAGTCTTTTTTTCATGCGTGTTGGGCTGGTTTTTTTTTTCCTTTTCTTTTTTGGGCTATATCTGTGAATCTAGAATGTTGTTGTCATATTTTCCATTAATTGCGCTTGACCAAACAAATGGTGGACTTTCTCTAAAGCTTTAGATTTCCAGATTAGCTTAAATGTACTTTGCTGGTAGCACTAGTCAGTGAAATTTTGCAATATGTTATTTATGATATCTTCCACTCAGCCCAGTAGTGTTTCTTAGTTGGTCATTTTTTTATCCTTGTTACACTTCTTAAAAACCTGGTTTTCTTTTACTTAAGTATGTATCAATTCATTAAATTTTAATGCCCAAGTGATGTGTGCATTTCTCTCCCAAAACGTTGCATGCAGGTTCTACGTGTGTATTATGATAGGCGCCAGCAACGTCTCAACAGATTTGAAGAAGGGACGGGTGATCAGTCTAGACAGTCAATTAAAAGCCATTCATCTCAAAGGAAAAAACTACCAAAAGAGAGGTCAAGAAAGCGTACACGACTTGACGTGGTCGGCAGGCAGTTGGATGAAACAAGGGTTACTACATTTCCTGAAACTTCTGTTTCGTCCATTGATAAAGATAACCAATTGGCTGCTAATTCAGGAGAGCATAGCACTCCATTGCAAGAAATTTTTGACGATGATGATCGTCTTGTAACTTTAGAGAAGTTTGGGCCTAATGAGGAAGATGAGGCATGCAGTTCTGTTGCCGCTTCAACGATGAAGCCAAATCGTCAAAGAAGGTTTATATGGACTGATGAAGCAGATAGGTAATAAGATGACAATGACTACCAAGATATCAACAGCAGCAAAAAGTTATAAACTTAAAAAGTTTCTAAATTGCCAGCCTTAGATCTAGTGTGGTGTTAAAATGATCGATATGAAGGAAAGTTTATTAACTTTTACCTAGTCTTGCAATCCATGCCTTTGGTTCTTTTTTGGGATCTGAAAACATGTCCAACTGCTGCAAGCAGTAATATTCGTGTAGAAATTCAAGCTAGTGAAGATAACAGGATTAACCATGTAAAATGTATTCTTAAAAGTATATGATGAGTTGTTGGAGATTCTCTTCTATACATGCATGCATATATAGATTATGTAATGACTTTCATGATTTTACCAGATGATGCTTCTGGATTCTATGTTTATTGATTTCTTCATGTATCTTTGCTTTCATTGAGACTTTTATTATCCTTTCAGGCAATTGATCATCCAATATGTCAGATACCGTGCAGCTGTAGGTGCAAAATTTTCTCGAACGAATTGGAGTTCTCTTTCTAACTTACCAGCACCTCCAGCTAATTGTAGAAAAAGAATGGCATGGCTGAATGGTAGCACGAGATTTAGAAAGGTTGTTATGAGGCTTTGTAACATTCTTGGAAAGCGTTATGTGAAGTATCTGGAAAAATCTAAGGATGCATCGAGTCATCAAGATGACCCCAAACTGATCTTAACTAGTTCTAAAGGGAAAGGTCTTAACAGGAGTAGTAGTGGTGACAGTAGATATTATGGTGAGATAGACTCTCAGGAAGAACAATGGGATGATCTTGATGATAAAGATGTAAAGATGGCCCTTGATGAGGTTCTTCATTGCAAGAAGATGACAATGTTGGAGGACTCCAAAGGAGTTGGATCTGTCTATGGCGATTTCTTGGATGCAAATGTGAGTGTTGAAGAACATGTAGTGTACATTGTTTCTTCTTCTTCTTTTTTTTTTTTCTTTTCCTTTTTAGAATGATATTATACAAGTGTCCATATATTCTGCTAAATAACCTCTGAATTTTGTATCTTTCGAGAGTTTGTATATTTGAACAATTTTGTTCCTTTTCATTGTTTCAATGAGAAGTTCGTTTCTTGGTAAAAAAAAAAACCTCTGAATTAATGCTTAGCCACATGCCCTTTGTTGTTGGAGTTAGCTTTGATGTTTGGGGCTTGGAGCACTGAAATTCATTCTCTAATTTGGTTAACTGACTTGCCATGTCAATCTGACTTATTATCTTCTGCAGTTGACGTTTTCCTATATAAAGCATACTTTGAAATTTACATTCATTAGCCACAAATGCTTGTGATAATCCACATATGCACTTTTGTTGTTTCATCTATTATGTGCTTTTCTCCCCATGTTTACTCATGTTATGTCAAGATCAGGTCTACTATCTTAATTGTGATTGATAGTGGGATTTAATTCTGTCTATCTATTTATTTTATTTATAGTAATTCTTTTGCCCTTTGATTTCCAGGAATCTGAATTTACTACATCTGACAATCCTCAGAGTGCAGACCTGGTAAGATCTAAGTCAAGAAGCCTTCACCAGAGGTTGAAGAAGATTTTGAGTGGCAGGCACGTCAGCAAAGAAGTATTTGAATCATTGGCTGTTTCCAATGCTGTGGAGCTATTTAAGCTTGTTTTCTTGAGCACCTCAAGAGCACTAGAAGTACCTAATCTCCTTGCTGAAAATTTAAGGCGTTATTCAGAACATGATCTTTTTTCAGCTTTTAGCCACCTTAGAGAAAAGAAAACCATCGTAAGTCGTGCTGAAATTAAATCCTTTTTTTTTGCAATTTCACTTTTTTTTTATTTACCTATATTTACTTTTTTTTACCCAAAAGAATCAAACTTCATATGTGTTAACCCGTGTTTTTTTTTTGTCTGATTGTCCTGCTCCTCCAACTTCTTCTTCAGTCTTTTGTTCCATTGTGCAATTAATTCTCTTTCTATAATTTTGCTTTCCACTTAAATAGCAATCATTTATCTTTTCTTTTCTCTCTTGTGGCACTTGATGTAGTTGTACACCTTGATTGTAAGCTTGTGTGAGGCCCCTATTGTAAATACTTATGCTAGGAAGGGTAGAGAGAGAATTGCACCCACCCATAACAGTTAGGAAAGGGGCTGTACGGGTAAGTTAGTTATAAGGAGGGAGTTTAGCTAGAATGGGTATATTCTGTCATCTTGAACGTTGGAGAATGGAGAGCACCAGCCTTCTCTAACGGCTGGGACCTCTTTGTATGCCTTAGGGCTTTCTATCTTGCTTCTTGGATCGAATCTATTGAATTTCATATTGTAAGGACATACCTTACAGCTTGTTGGCCGTTGACAGCCCAAGCTGCTTGTACAAGTTAATGGAGTACACTATGGTAGGACTTCAAATAGCCATGTTATCTTGAGTTTGTTGACCTTTTTCTTATTTTCTTTATTTTCTATTTTTTTATTATTAATTTTTTTTAATGAGATACGAGCTCTTCAATGATAAAATAAAAAAAAACAACGAATGTTGTAAGGGAACAAACTCCGAAAAGGAGCTAACAGAAACAAAATAGGAAAATACAAAGTCCATTTCTCATCAATCTCCGGTAGGTTTCGAGCTTCACATCAATCCCCAACCTCCAAGTCCATTTCCCTGTGGTGCAAATTAGAAAATGTTTTCGTGCAAGCTTGGGCTCACTGCAAATGAGCCTTAAAATCTTATAGATCACGATCATGAAGCTGTTGATCCAAAGCTGCGTTAACAGTCTTCTGTTGCCCATTATTTTATTGGCATTACACCTCATCAGATGGCTGTTGTACTCCATTTACCATGATGCTTGTGCGAACATATGTCATATTCACCATTAATTTTTTTCCTATTTGCCAGATTGGAGGCAACAGTGGTGAACCATTTCTGCTCTCACAAGTTTTTCTGCATAGCATTTCAAAGTCGCCATTTCCAGCCAACACTGGAGAGAGAGCTTCCAAAATTTCCAAGTTTCTGCATGAAAGAGACAAAGATCTTGTGGAAAATGGGATTAACCTTCCTGCTGATTTACAATGTGGAGACATTTTCCATCTGTTTGCTCTAGTTTCTTCAGGAGAGTTGTCCATTTCTTCTTTCTTGCCCGACGACGGTGTTGGAGAACCTGAAGATTTGAGAAGTTCAAAACGGAAAGTTGATAGCTGTGAACTTTTCGGTGACACTCAGGCTAAGAAACCGAAACTTTCACCAGCAGAGGGTGAAATTGTTTCTCGTCGAGAAAAAGGTTTTCCTGGGATTATGGTTTCTGCATGTCGTACTACAATTTTAAGAACAGATGCTTTGGAACTATCAAACAGTTTTAATTGTATTAATGACCAATGTTTTGGTGGGAGTGATAGATTCCACATTGTGCCTACTCGGAAAAGTATTTCATTTGATCATATGGAATCACTATGCAATACGGATGGAGTTGTATCTCTAATAGGGAATTATAGTGAGTCACCTTGGCAAACTATGACAGCTTTTGCAGATTGTTTGATGTCTGTACATTGTGATCAAGAACAAGTGAGTGTCATATCTCCAGAGGTCTTTAGGTTGGTTTATTCTGCAATTCAGTTGGCCGGTGACCAGGGTTTAAGCACAGAAGAAGTTTCCCAGGTGGCTAATTTACAAGGTATTCCATAACTTTTGAATGTTTTTGGGTGATTTTCTTAACTTGTGATTTCAGAACATGAAAATGAGTTAATTTTAAGATCATTGTTGTATGTTGTTACTAAATAGCCTTATCTTACGATTAAATTAGGAGAAAAGCTGCCACAAGTTATCATTGATGTCCTCCAAACATTCCGACGAGTACTGAAGGTTAGTATGCCTTCCCTAGTAACCTGACAGCATATAGTATTTTTATTTTGTAAGCGTACTCGTATGTTTATGTTTTTAAATGTACTTGCAATATAATCCCAAGGTGTTGGTATATTGGTGAGATGTTTCAAACTTATGTTTCAAGTTCAAGTCTCAATGTTTCCTAAAATAAAATGTACTTGCAATATATATTATATGCTTTATAGGCACAGATCAACTTGCAACTTACACTTTCAAGGATTGTATCACTCCTTGAGCAAAAGCGTTAAAAAAAAAGTTATGCCTCCCTCTTATCTTACTGGAGAGTCTTTTTGTAGCCCTTTTCTTGAGCCTTATGTTCTCATATTTCATATATCAATGAAATAGTTTCTTTATCCAAAAAAGAAAAAACATCGCCACCACCTTGAGAGGCTTGTTTTAAAAAATGGACTTCAAGTTGGAAATATGACTGATAGCTAACTATGAATTTTCCTTTAACAAATAATTTTCCTTGACCTTAAAAGCTTTAGAGCTGGCTTGCATATTTTGTGGTGGGATGTCAGAAGTAGATTTTGAAGTTGAATGATTATGGTTTTACATTTTGTACAGGTGAATTCTTTTGATAGTATCCGAGTTGTTGATGCTTTATATCGTCCCAAGTACTTTTTGACGTCGATTGCTGGTTCCAACCAAGATCATGTTACTCCTTCATCAGTGGATATGATTGGAAGAACTGATAGCCAGTCGGTTCTTGATTCAGAAAATTACAATGTTGGAGGAAAAAATCCAGAAAATCACATTGCTGATGGTGCAAATTCCCAGACGGAAAAAAGAAAGGTTGTTGGTGAGGTGCACAAAGTAACAATTCTCAATCTTCCTTCAGATGTTGATAGCAACACAAAAGAAAGTAAAACTAGCAATATGCATCCTCACGATGGATTATTTTGGTCCTCTTCTGGTGGTTTGAATATGCCAATACTCCCATGGATAAATGGAGATGGTACGACTAATGATATTGTCTACAAGGGGCTCAGAAGGCGGGTTCTTGGAATTGTAATGCAAAACCCAGGAATACTGGAGGTATGATTTTCTGATTTTCTGTTATCCTTCGGTGACTGTTCTTTGGCTTTCGTATTGGGCCATTGCATCCATCTTCCAGTATTCTCTTCTCTTGGGTCTAGTGGTACGATTGGACTCCAAATGTAATTTTCTCGCATGTATATTATTGTATATATTGGTATAAATATCTTAGTTATTGAAGTTTGTTAGTTATTTGTCTTTTATTGCAATTGCATTCTATTATTGTACGACCCCAGTTATGTCCTATATATTTGACTTATTGAATGGAAAAGAGAATGGATTATTCTCTGACAACATCCTATTAGCTTACATGGCATAATAATGTTGAGGATTACTTGGGGTAGCTAGGGTTTTTCCTTTCAGGCGACACTAGGGTATGAAATTTGAGTCATCACTTTGGGGTGGCTTTTTGTCAACAACACTCACTCCAACAGAACTGCCACCTGTCAATGATAAGAAAATAATTCTGGCTTACTTGTAAAAGATGGATACAAGGCTAGTCTAAATAGCAAATACAGGAAAAAATAAAAAGGAAGGAAAGCAACACATGAGGAAACAATTACGAATTAGGAGCTAATTACAAATAAGGGAATAAAATTTAAAGAAATAACTATAATAAATATAATTAGTTGTAGAAGATTGATATCATGTAATGAAGGTCCATTTGGAGCTCTTCCTTTTTATGCGATTTGTGAACAATTTGAATCTTAATCACACTTTGCATACTTTTGAAAATAATGTTCTGTTAGTTACTTATTAGGTTGTTAATCACGCATTGCATTATTTTGAAAATAATGTGCATCTTTCTTCCTGTTAACTTGTCATCCTTCCATGCTTATGTATTTTAGTAGAATGACTATCTTTTCCCTCAATATGTTATCAATACGTCATAATGCCTTTTCCATCTTTTGCATATATCTTTGTTAGGTTGACATTATCCTGCGGATGAACGTCTTGAACCCCCAGGTATTCTAAAATTTCAAATATACAAGTACAAAGTTCTGTCTTTCCGGTGCTAGGTTGAAGTTCTAATATTAAGTTTTCTTTTTTCTCAACTCTTCAAACGTTTTATCTCTTGCCTCTGACTGTATGTACTATCAAGTCTATTTCTTGGCATTTTATATCTAATTGAACTATTTTCAATAAGTAGCTAAATATGCTTGGATATGTGTATGTGAGCTGGAAATTTTACGTTGCTGATTCTGTGTAAGATATCTAAAGGGAGATGCTAGAAATGGGAGAAATTCAAATACAAGCAGTCTGAACTTATGGTTGTGTTAGAGCACATGAAGATTCTCTTTAATAAATGCCTGCACAAGTTTATCGCTTTTCAAAATATATAATTGTTCGAATTATGTATTGACACCATCTCTTCTCTCAGAGTTCTAAGAGGCTGTTAGAGTTGATGGTGTTAGACAAGCACCTCATAATTAGGAAGATGTATCAAAGTACGTTCAGTGGGCCCCCTGGTATTCTAGGGATTCTCCTCAGCAGGAGCAACAGAAAATCAAAGTTTGTTTTTCGTGAACACTACTTTGCAAATCCCATGAGCACATCACTGCTGTAGATAGCCTTCCATGTTCAGCATCCGTATCCTCCATACCCACTGCCCAGGTAGCTTATACCAGATGCCTTTTCTTTTCCTCCACCGTGAAATATTTGGCTGATTTTTAAAAATGAAATACAATTTTCTTAATTTCTTTTCTGCACAATGTTTCAGAAACTATGCACTTGTATTCCTTGTTTAATTAATTTGTCTTTGGTAGGCATGACATGATACAACATGTACTTTTATATATGATTGAAAATTCCCAATAATTCAACAAATAGGACACTTGGCTTAAAAGAGCACAGGTTGCTTTGGCTCGTTCACGATTTTTTACATGACCTATAATGATGTACCACCATCTTGCCCTGCTTGTTTTAGCTTGAAATTCTGATGGTTGTACTCTCTCATAGGTTGTTGTCTATTGAAACTTTGCTGAAAAGAGTACAGATTGTAAAATAGCACTCACATTGCTGATGTTCTATGGGAAACGCTTTAACCGTGTCAGCCTGCCAGGAATCAGGTGGCATCTATCGCTCTGGTTTACTTTCTTTCTGATTTTAACATGTTGGAGTTGATCTCTGCCCTCATTTGTTTTTGGCTAAAGTCCATTTCATTCTGCCATTCTCATTTTTGTAAATGGTTAGGCTTTGTATGAGTGATACCCCCAACCGCCCTAAAGGAAAAGGATATACTCTCCATCCCTCCTCTCTTGTGCATACGTTGGACTTGGAACCATGTGTTAGGAATACTAGTAGAGATATGTTGAAGATATTAATAGTGATATATTTGTAATTAGAGAAGTTTGATATGGTTGTTAACTTGTAATTTCTTTTAGAAAAAAGAATTAAATGATATGATTAATAGAAAGGGTCACTCTTTTTTTCTTACGCAACACTGCTTTTTTGTATAAAATAGACGTTTAGATGTCTGAGTCTCAGAATGTGTGGTTTATATTGAATTCTAGTTTCTCCTCTTGGAATTTGGTTTCCTAAATTTGTAAATTTGGTACTTATTCGTTCAGATGTTGCATATGTTTGACAAAAGTCGAGAACCGAAAATTATGTTGAAGTTATTGATTCTCTCTGCCGGGAAATGTTGAGTTTGTGGAGCCTATTCATCAAGCAGGATCGATCTAACCTCGTTTGAAGGAACCTACTAGAGACATTGGCATCGCAATGCCAGATGTAAAGTATTCACACAATATGGTGCATCTTGCTCACACAGCTGCATGAAGGGAGTTTGTGCCAAGACGCTCTTTCTTAAGCGTTATTTTTGTGGGTAAGAGAGTGGAATAAAGTCACTAGCAAAGTGTTTTAGGCTTGTTTAGGGAGGAAAAAGAGAGAGGAAAACTCATTTATAAAAGATGACGTATGATTCTACTATCCTAGTGTAATCTTTTCTTATTTTAGCAGAACCTGCAAAGTCTGCCGTGTAAACGATGTAGCCATATCGGGTGAACCTGTATAGATTTAGTGCTAACTTTTCTTGTTTTAACAGAACTTGCAAAGTCTGCAGAGGAAACTATGTAGCCACAACGGTGAACTTGTATATATTTAGTGTAATCTTTATTCCCTTTATGTTTCCTTTTCTTGATTTTCTCAAACTATTGTCATTTATCATTTCTGTGGAAATGAATTCTCAACAGCAAATCCATCAACCTCTGTCTTCATCTGAAACCAATCCCTTCTCCAGCTGCCCACTTTATTTGAAATTGAGAAATTTTGGATCACCTTTTTGGTTTCCCTTTGCTTTCAGGTGATGAATTATTGTTGGTGAAACCTTTCAATCTCTTGGTGGTGGAAACGAAGCAAACATGCTTTCTTTTTGGTATAATCACATTTTGAATTTTAAAAAGGTTCATCTCTAACATATTTTGTAATGTCTTATCTCGAAGGGGCCTAGCTTGTACTAGGTTCTAAACGAGTTTTCTATTCCTCTTAGCAAAGAGCTTGAGAAACTTTGAGCCGCCTCGAGCTTCAACTCCTCTTGTTTTGTATTTTTCTTTTGATCTGGTATATTACATCTAATAGTGATTCTTAGAAAGTATATATTTGGTGTTTGTTATTTTGGAGCAAATTTATTATTTTGTTGTTCATTGATCTACATCTCTTGAATTTGTTTCTAAAATTCATTTTAAGCTTGGTCAATCATTTGAGGATCAAATTTTTAAACCACTTGATCTAATATATTAAACTTTTTGGCCCAAGGATTTGATACATTCCAAAAACCTTTTACTAGAAGTGAAGAATTAGACAAAAGGTTGCACAATCTATAAAAATAATTCAATACATTATTTCATAATTAAGGTATATTGCATATGTTGCTTTATTTTGTTGTGTTTGCCTACCTTCTCTCAACATTTACTCATGGCATTGCACTAAATATTATGATAATAGCTATATAAAAATCAAGTTAAAAATTACTTTTAGTCTCCATGAGGTAACGATTTAGTACCTGAACTTTAGTTTGTAATGATTTAGTTCATGTACTTTAAAACTTATAAAAATTTAGTCCATAAACTTTGGTATGTAACAATATAGTTGTTGTAGTTAAAAAAAAAATTGTAATGATTTAGTCCCTGTACTAAATGACTACGACGTTTAATTTTGATGAAATTTTTTACGGTAGGACGAAATCCTTACAACTTTTTTATTAGGATGAAAATATTACGTACTAAAAATTAGGGACTAAACTGTTACAAATTTGAAATAATACAAATTAAAATTTTGAGGTTAAATTGTTGCTTTAATGGAAATATAGAAACAGTTCTTCACCTAAAAATTACAAATCAAAATCTAGAAAACATAATTAAATTTTTTTATGCCGTGGTAGTATAGAATACAAAAATCTAAAAACAAGAGATTCAAATCTTTGTTTTCAAGATTTTTAGATTTGTATTTGGTAGCGGAGGGTCTCATTAAAAAAAAAAATTAACCTTTGTTTCGAAATATTTGTGAACTTCTCGTAGTTACCAATTTATTTTAATCTAAAATAATATTAATTAATTTATTAATATTTTTGTTCTGAAGCTTGTATTGTTATTATTTTATATATTTTAATTTTAATATAAATAAATGAGTTTATACCATGAAATAATATAAAGTTTTTATATTTTAATTCTGTATTTTAAAATTTTAAATTCAATATTTGAAAATAGTGAAAACATAAAAATGTTTGTTTTTAAAATTTCTATTGTACGGATGAATATGAAAACAATTTTAAAAAGCAAATTTGTTAAATGCTGTCAAAAGAATATTCACTAAGGCCATGTTTAGTTCGGTGATGGAAATGGAGAAATGGTAATCAAATTTTTTATTCCAGGTTTATTATTGAACGTGAATCAAATGGTGTGATCCATCCACTTTTTTTTATTCCAATCCCCTGGAAGCAATCACATTTATCTTTATAAACTCGTCAATTTCATTTTCATTTTTTATTTTGTGGGTCTCACATATTTATTATCATCACTCTTTTACTTTGCCCTTTCTCTCTCAAGATTAATGAGACTCATATCTGATTTCGATTCTGATTCCAAACAGTTTTAGTAAACAACATCAAAAGTTCTTATTCCGATTCCAGAAAATTTCTGGTAAGCAAGGATATTACCATTCCGATTCCTCGTGGGTAAATCGGTTTAAACCTTTTTGATTCAGTGAATTAATCCAGATTACCAATCAAACATGCTCATTAAAAATTTAATAACTAAATAACACGACCTGCAAAATTTTAATATCAGTATGTTGGTGTTATTATTATTCCCTTTTTTTATTCTGTATTGTAATTATGTTCTCACCAAGTAATTTATAGTCCGTTTCGTAACGTTTTCGTTTATGTTTATGTTTCTTCAATTTTAATAAAAAAAAATTGCACGGTTCCAATACCCATAAATTTAAGAATGATAAAATCATATTTATATTTATATTTTATAAAAAATTAAAATAGAAACAATAAATAAGAAATTTGTTTAATTATGTCCAAAATTTTTATACAATTTTGAGAATGCTTTTAGAAAATAAAAAACAAAAAATAAATTAGTTGCAAAAATACTTATTCTTAATAAAATTTAAAATAACAACGACGAACGTACCAAACAGACAGTGGCGGATGCAGAAATTTTGTTGAGGAGGCTTGATACTAATTTATAAATAAGTAATACGATTTTGAGGTAACAGAGTTTTGTAAATATGCTCTACAAACTTAATTTCGAATATTATAATTATAAACAATTATTTGTTCTTATACCAAGATTTGTCGATAAATTTTTCTAAATTAATTATATAAAATATCTATCAAAACTACTATTACTTTTATTCATCAGGCATCAATAATATCTCTATTTAGATTTCAAATTAAATCTGCAATAACATTAATAAAAATTAAAACATAATATAATAATGATAATAATTATATATATGAAAGTAGTTGAAACGTGAGAATTTTATGTCCCACTCCAAGTTTTTACTAACAATTATATTTAAAATAACCTCGAATAATCAAACTCAATGTATATGATATAAGGTTAATAAAAATATACCTCAGAGTTAGAAGTTGACGGCAATTGACGGCAATTATTAGACTAAAAAAACCACAAATAATTGAAAATAATTTTCGGTAGGTTTAAAACACAAGTGGTACAATTTAAAAGTAGGTTTTAAATTTCTCACAAACTTATATATTCTCTTATTTTTCTTTTTTAAAAAATTACAAAATTTATCTTTTTTTCTTTATCTTTTTCATTTTTTTAAATTGAAATAATTTATGATTTTATTCCACTTCACCACTCACGAAAATTTGAATGGGAAAAAAATTTAGGAAAATCATGAATAAAAAAAATTAGATAAACATAAATAAATAAAATGTCCATGTTGGGTTCAGGCGCATCGGAGAAAAATCACGGAAAAAAACAGTCAAATAAAAATAAAAAATACCCTGTTCAGTTTCAAACCTGTACTGAGAGGGCTAAGCGCCGCACCGACCACTGGGACATTAGTATACATATACTATAGTATAAATCTAAAAGTTCAGAGGGGCTCGAGCCCAGGCTTAAATTCCACCACATTAATAATATCGCCGCAGATAAAATAAATTCAAGGAAAAGAAAAACTGCCGGTTGAATAGAAGATTAAAAAATAGTTAAAATTCAAAAAAATATTAAATATATAAAAAAAAGTGAAAAATAGTTAATTAACATTTTGAAATGGCCAGACCCTGCAGTGGGCCCCACGCCATAATTATAAATATATTTTATAAATATCAATTATAAATATATTAATATGTCATATTTCTTTCTTATTATTATTATTATTTATTGAGTTATATACTATTTTTACTCCATCTATATATACTATTCTATTTTTGAAATATCTATTTTAATTTATGTATTTGTAATGTTTTAGATTAGTCTATGTAATCTCAAAACATTCCTTTCATTTTTATATATTATATACTTTTAAAAAGTAACTATTTAACTTTATATTTACAAAATTTTAACATTAGAATAAAAACTCTTTAATATAAGTTATAATTACATCTCAAAAGAATATATTGAATATAATATCATGTTGAAATTGTGATAAAAAAAAGAGAAAAAAGGTAAAACAAACAGCCTAAAACAATAATTTTTAAAAAATACAAAGACCAAAATTCATTTAGGGACGTAAAACTTCAGTTCGGATCAATTTATAAATATAAACACTAAAATAGATAAAAAAAAATTATAATTAGAGGTCCTCTTCTTTTTTTTTTCTTTTAACATATCTACCTCTCCAGAAAAAAAAATTATAAATATGTTTTTAAATTGGGTACACCAAAATAGTATTTAATTTTTTTGTGTTTGTTTTTTGAGCTAAAAAAATGTGAGAAAAGGAAACATAACGGCATTCATTAAAAAGTGAAGCTTTATATGATAAATTAATAATAAATGTATTGTTGTTTATTAAATTTAATTTATTTGGAGTTTATAAACATGAAATTTCGGCGCCAAGGCAACCACTTTTTTTCTGGCGTCGGAATCCAACCCTAACAACCTCCTCAATGCATTTGAATCTCAATTTTCTCTCATTTTTCTGATCTTTCTTCCTCTCGATCCCGGAGAATCAGAAAAATGGAGGCCGACGATCGCTTCGTGGATTTGAATCCGAGGACCTGCGTGGTGTTGGGAGGGCGTGGGTTTCTCGGCCGATCTCTGGTTCTCAGGCTCTTGACACTCGGCAAGTGGATCGTTCGAATTGCTGATTCTGCTGACTCGCTTGAACTCGATCATTCCGAGCATGATTCTCTCCTCTCTGTCTCGCTTTTGTCTGGTCGGGCTTCCTATTTCCATGTCGATGTTCGCGATAAGGATCAGATCGTTACAGGTGTGTCTATTCTCTCTCTCTATCTGTTCGGATGATCGTGAATTTTTGAGAAGTGTACTTCGTTTTGTAGTCGAGAGTTGAGCGGGATGCATCTCGTGTTGATCGGTGTAGGTAGTTGAAGTGGTTTTGAATTGCTTTTAAAATGCAAAGAACTGGTATAAGAAGTCCGAAGAATTATTTGAATTATTGAAAGTATGTCAAGATATTCTAAATGAAACCTGAAATTCTAGGTTCTTATTTCTTCCTTAGTATTTATGACTTTTTATTTTTTCATTAATTTTCAAAATGTGTTTGGAATTGAAATATTCTCTCAATTGGATCATAATTTTAGTATGCTATGATCTGTGAATTATGTGGAAATTCTCAGCTGGATCATAATCAGAGAAAAATGTTTTCGAAGGAGAATTTTTCTTCAGCTGTCTACAGCGTTAGAACCTCCTTTGAAAACCTTTATCTGCTTGAATGCTTAGAAAAATGTAGAGAGAGAAGAAAACCGAAACTTCTGTAGTGGCTTGTAACGTGAATTAATTGTCATTCTTCACTGTTGCTCCTTTCAACTCTAGCTACCTATTAAGCATTTTCACTATCCTAAATATGCCCACTACTTAACTGGGAATGAACAATTTATATAACAGAATGGAATTGTTTTTCTTTTTTCTTTTTGGCAGCTGTCAGTGGTTCTTCTGTTGTGTTTTATATGGACTATGAAGATTCATGTTCGAATGATATTTATCTCTCATACATGATTATAGTTCAAGGTACAGAAAGCTATTAATCCTTTGAAAGAATCCTTGTTATTCCGAACATATCCCACTTCGAAGGAAGATGTGATTGCTGGCATCTTGATTTCTCATTTAGGTGCCAAAAATGTCATTAATGCTTGTCGAGACTGCAAAGTAAGACGGCTAATATTCAACAGTTCAGCTGATGTAATTTTTGATGGTTCACGTGATATAAATAATGGAGACGAATCATTAAAATATCCATGGAAAGTATGTTTCTGCCTGAAGTGTTTCTCAATTATCTATTTTTGGACATGCCTAACATTCTCTTCTGCTAATCATTTCCTCATCAAGTGAGTACTATGTACAGTTTGAGGACATGTTGAGTGACCTAAAGGCTCAAGCTGAAGCACTCATCCTGTTTGCCAACGATATAGATGGACTTTTAACATGTGCACTTCGCCCTAGCAATGTTTATGGGCCAGAAGACACGCAACTCATTCCTTTTGTAGCGAATCTGGCAAAATCTGGTTTGGCAAAGGTTTGCAGAATTATTTATGTTTTGCTCCAGGCTTTGTTTTAACTACTGTCATTGAAATTTCTGTAATATCCATCAAATATTGTGGATTGTTTGTGCACTACCATTTCAAGTCAGGATAAATTTAAGAACCATGGATCTGATCAAAATTGGTGCCATAATATAGTCCATAGTAGAAAGGTGTTATATCTCTTACTATAAAAAATGAATTGAGAAACAATGGAATACAGTTTGTAGAAAAGCTATGGCCTACGGGGTCTTTTTATATTCATTGACTTGATGAAGTTGTGGTTTGTCTTCTCAAAATAAGCTTATCAATTTAAAATATGTACCTGTTAGTATGATGTATAGAAGATTTATATTGTCTACTCTTATTGAAGTAACAGAGTTTCTCATTTCAGTTCATTATAGGGAATGGTGAAAACATGTCTGATTTCACATTTGTTGAGAATGTGACCCATGCCCATATCTGTGCAGAAGAAGCACTAGATTTTCGAATGGTGTCTGTGGCTGGAAAGGTAATGCATTTAAAAGATTGATCCATAGCCTTTTCTCATAATTTTTTAGTGATGAAATTAAGTATTTCCTTTCTATCATTTTGTAGGCATTTTTCATTACTAACTTTAAACCCATGAAGTTTTGGAAATTTATATCTCTCATTTTGGAAGGCTTGGGTTATCGAAGGTACAGAATTATAGTTCATGAATTTTTAAATGATGCTCTTCTGTTGATCCCTTTCCTACCTTTTTGTGCTTCGGCATGTATTTCATGAGAACACTAAGGACATGTAGTTTTTAGTTCTCATTCTTGTTTTGGCTCTTTTTTCTGATAATGTTGTCTTGCTACTTGTTCTGGCAGGCCATCAGTTAAACTTCCCTCTAAGATGGTTTGGAATGTTCTCTTGTTTATGAAATGGATACATGAAAGGTTCGGATACGATAGATATAATCATTCCACTTGGGCTCGTTACATTCAGCTAGCCTCGTGCACTAGAACTTTTAACACTGTTGCTGCACACAAACAAATTGGGTACTCTCCTGTTGTTTCCGTGGAAGTAAGTTGTTATGAATATATCTATATGTTTCTTGTTCGCTCATATTTTATTTACATAATGATAATGGCATATTGTCTTCTGTTTTTTTCGCTTCTCTTTGTTAACTATCCTACTCATTTTAGGTTTTTGATCAACTTATAGATACTTAAGACTGAAAATAGATAAACTAAAAAATAGTGCGTTTTGTTGTTGCTTTAAAATTCTTAACGAATTTCTGTTTTTCTGTGTTGGCATTCTTTTTCTAGTTTAATATCTCTCCGTCTCACATGTAAGCCATGCACACACCAATTCAACTTCGATGAAGTTTGTGAACTATTACTATGTTTCGATGATTTAGAAACAACTGCCTTTGGTAGGAATTTATTTGGTAACTGTCATGTCTTTTTTTCTCTTTCCTGGTGAGGAAACAAAATTCCACATTTAATTGATGAATGAAATTACAAAGGAGGCTAGAGACTCAACTCAATCCAAACCCAAAACAAATTACAGCTCCTGGAACATAGAGAGGAAAGGGTCCAATTACAAAAAGAAGGGAGAGATTTATACTAAGAACGAGTAACAAGAATCAGATTATCAAGAAAAGAAGAAAAATCTGAGTGTTCATCCTTGAAAGTGTGCTTGTTCCTTCCCCTCCATTATCTGTAAATGCCACTAAAAGGCTCTTGAGATCCAAAATCACCTTTTATTTAGGTCATCGATTCGAAAATATGTGGATGATCCACAATGCTTTCTCCCCACTCATTAAATATTGGGAATGAGTTCAAACTCTATGATGACCATCTACCTTAGGAATTAGTAATTCCTATGTGTTTCCCAGCACCAAATGTTGTAGTGTCAGACGGTTGTCCCGTGAGATTAGTCGAGGGACGTGTAAGTTGGCCCGGACACTCACGGATATAAAACAAATATATATATATATTGGTGGAAAAATACACCAATCAGGGGCTGGCCATGACATGGATTAATACTGAAATTAAAGGCTCTCAATCCGATTATCAAAACCTGGAACAAAGTGACTTTCGGATGTTTAAAGGCACAACAGAATCAGATTCAAACCAATTGATACATTGGAGGAGTCGGGCCTATACAGGACATCCATAGAGTACAGAGAGCATCCATCAAGTCACTTATTTCACTGGCTGCAAAGGAAGAAACACAATGGAGACAAAAGTGCAAATCTAAATGGATCAAATAGGGAGACATCAATTCCAGATTCTTCCATAGATTAATTTCCTCCAAAAAGAAAAGGAAGAATACCATTAGGGAGATCTTGTCCAGACACAGTAACAACTTATTTTCAGAGAATGACATCGTTAACGAATTTACTTCCTTTTATGAACAGTTTTGCACTAAAAGCTGGCTCTATATCTCTTCCCCCCTCTCTATCTTGGCACCCCATCAATGGCCTACTAAGCGAGAGGCTGGAAAAATAATTTACCGAACAGGAAGTATGGTTAGCTGTTTGCGATCTTGGCACTAACAAGTATCCAGGTCTCGATGGTTATCTAGCATAATTCTTTAAAAAAATTTGGAACATTCTTAAGCAAGTTATCATGATAGTATTCCTAGACTCTTTTAGGAATGAAATCTTTTTTTGAACAAGATACGAACTTCTCATTGAAATAATGAAAAGGAACAAAATTGTTCAAAGATACTAACTCTCAAAAGAGTGAAAATATAAATAAAAATTTTAAAACTCAGAAAGTTGCAACAAAAACACCCCAATTCGAACCGATCAAACTAGGGGAATAATGTTTAAATAAAGGAGATAAAGAACTCCATTGAGAAGCCTTGAATTTAACAAGGTCGAAGCATGTTGAAGGAGGCTGCCTCTTTTCTTCAAAAATCCTCAGATTTCTTTCATACCACAACTCATACACTAATGCCTTTACTCCATTAATCCATAGGAGAGAAGCTTTAGGATTCAAAACAGGCCCAAAAGAAGCTGATTCAAATTATCTGCTATCTCCTTGCCGCTAGGAAACACAGACACTTATTTTTGGGCGAATTATCGATGTCGGACACGTGTCCGACATGGATACGCCCAGACACGTGTCAGACACGCATTTTGGCGTGTCTGATTTTATTTTTCATTTTTTAAATTGGACACGACTGGGGCACTGTTGGGACACGACCTGGACATGGCCTGGGCAATTTTGTGGGTTTTCTGGGCCCAAATAAAAAGGCCCAATGTCCATGAGTCATTTAAAAAAAACAAATAAATGATAAAAACCTAATACCCACCCACGATAACAAAAACACACCACCCCTCTCCCACGAAGCCAACGCCGCCGCCACCAACGCCCCTGCCTCTGTTTTTTTTTTTTTTTTTTTTTCTTAGGTAAACTCCCCTGCCTCTGTTTTTCTTCTTTTCTTAGGTAAAATCCCTGCCTTTATTTTTCCTTAGGTAAACTCTAATAAAAACAATCATCTTTTACGTCCCTTCCTAAAAGAATATTAAAAAAAGTAAACGTGTCCATATCCTAATTTTTTAGGAATTGACGTATCGCTGTGTCCTGTCGTGTCCATGTCCGTGCTTCTTAGCCTTGCCGAAAATCCATGCCAGATTAAATTCTTCTAACAAAAAATTCCAGCACGGTCTTTGCATAGGGGCATAAGAAAAAAAGATGTACCATACTTTCTTCAAAGAAAAAAAGATGTGCCATACTAGCATCTAAAATCTATATTTGCCTCATCCCAAAGAAAGTGGATGCCCGTACTATGGGAGATTTCCGACCTTTTAGCCTCACTACCTGTTTGTATAAAATCTTGGCAAGAGTTCTTTCTTTTAGACTTAAAAAATTGCTTGCTTACACTATCTCGGAGCAACAACCGGCCTTTGTTTAAGGTAGACAAAGCCTTGGTGCATCACTAATTGACAACGAGATTATAGATGAGTGGAAACATAAAAAGAAGAAGGGGATTGTGATTAAGCTAGACATTGAAAAAGCATTTGACAAAGTTGATTGAGATTTCCTCAATGGTATTCTTTGTGCTAAAGGTTTTGGTAGTAAACGGAGAAAATGGATTAGAGCTTGTATATCAATAGGAAACTATTCTATCATCATCAATGGGAGACCTTAAAATTTTAGCCTCTAGAGGACTTAGACAAGGGGACCCACTTTCACTCTTCCTCTTCATTATGGTAGTAGGTTGCCTTAGCTGCCTTTTAAGACAAGCCGCCGCCTCAAACCTAATAAAGGTGTTGAATTGGAAACTAATTCTTTGCATATACATTATCTTTAATTTGCTGATGATACTATACTTTTAGTTTTCTCCATAGATGACGACGACTCTATTTGGAACCTCTTTTAACATCATAAAGGAATTTGAAGAGGCTTCGAGTCTTAACATTAACCTGAATAAATCGATTATTGGCATCAACATGGTTGAGGATTGCATGATTGCCATTGCTGAATCTATTGGTTGCAAGATTGGTAGATGGCCAAACACATACCTTGGATATCTTCGGTCAGTTAGTTCTCCCACCCAACTAGCATTTGTATAGAAATCTACGCTACCAATCTGTTTGGTGATTTTTGAACAAAAATGACCAGGGGTACCTTTTAAGTTTTTTGTTTTTTGAACAAGAAACGAACTTTTCATTGAAGATATAGAAGAGAACAAAAATTGTTCAAAGATATAAACTCTTGAAAGAGTGAAAGTGAGAAAAATAAAACATAGAAACAACACCAAACGGACTACGAGGGGAAAATAAAGGCTCCCTAATTGTTACAAATAAGATTAGGCAAGTAATTTGAAAAGCAATCCAATAAAGAACACCATTGGGAAGCTTTGAACTTAAAACCTGTTTACAGCCCCAGAATGATGGTCATTTGGTCATTTGAACCGTTCTAATATTTTGGTAACAATACTAACAGAGTAAACAATCTTCCCAAATAAGGTTATATCTTTGTGGAGTCGAGCACTAGCTGATGTATTTGGCTATTTTAAATAAGTTAACGTTGGTGATGCAGCTTATAAATCTTCTGCAACTTCTGATTCATTTTAATAGTCACACCTTTGTTTATAGCATTAATAGCAACAATGTATGAGTTTTAACTTCTTTTGTTCTCCATTTCTTTTTTCTGCTGGTCAACAGGAAGGCATCAGACTAACCATTGAATCATTTTCACATTTGCGCAAAGAATTGGCCGTTGCAAGTTTCACCGACTTTACTGAAGAATCAAAAGTTGATAAGCTGCTTGGTGGTGGAAGAGGTTCAAACATTTTATCATTAATGTATTTAGTATCATTTTCTATACCAACGTTGCTTAAACAACTTGAATAATAAGTTGAATTTTCTGATTTCAACTTATGGTCCTTGTGCTCTTAGATGATTGCATTTTTTTTTGTTATTTTATATTTGACTGAATGGCTGTTGCCAACTGACAGATTAAATGCGTGAATATCACCTCATCCAATTGACCAATATGTAGTTAGTAAGAACTCTCAGCGGTTCAGCTGGGGCTGACTGAGAGAGCATGCTTGAAATGTAATATAGATGTAGGTGGTGTATGCAGCAGATACATGGATAAATTGGCTCTTTGGAAGAAATATGGTAAATGGCAGCAAACATTGGTTGTTGTCTTTTTTTCCCCTTGAGTACGTTTAGTAATTATCCTGCAACTGTGTGCTCGAACAATTTTTATATATTTATTTTTTTATTGATTTGAAACAGAATGCATTGATCAAAAAGGAGAGAAATAGCCTAAGTGAAAGGGCCGAGGAGGGCTCGAACAACCATTGTATTTGTTTTTTAACATAATAAACCAATTTTCATTCAGATTTGATGATAGAAAGAAAGGACAAGCTAGAAACAACAGAGCGGAATAAAAAAATTTACACATCAAACGACCATTTTACTCTTTATTTGTTAACAAAATTCAATAAATACTGTTAAATGGACCATAATTTAATTGGGTCTTTATGAGAAATATTTTGAATTTGCTAGATCTTGGATACATATGCTTTGATATATGAAGTGTTAGCTATGTGTTAAAAAAAACCCGTTGATTAAATGTAATGCATCTGAAAGTATAATACCAATATGGTTATACCTACATTGTTTACAGCTGATTGGTTGAGTGCATGAATATTGCCTCATTCAGTTGATTAACTAGTTGTTGTACAGGGTGGGTGAATTAGAGAACAGGCTTGAAAGTACAGGGTGGGTGTAGCATCATTGTATGTAGATATATTGATACACTAGGCTGAATTAAAAGAGTTGCTTTAGGCAGTGTGATGATTTGTAGTCGTATTTGTAGTCGTATTTGCCTGCTTGGACACATGGATTCTTTTTTTGTAAAAAACAAATTTCACAAGGACATGGTTCAGATATGTTGAACAAAAAGCATAATAGATGCAGAGTTCATTGATTAAATAGTCTTAGATAATGCTTCGGTCCGTATTGATTAGAATGTAAAAGAAGAAAGAAGAGAGTTGATGAGAGGAGGAAGAAAAAAAGTAATAATTGGGGAGTTCGGTGGTAGTTGAAGTTTTTGGATCCTTACTCACTGTTTTATTATTGTCTTGATATAATCAAAGAAGGCCGGTGAGTTTGTTTGGGGTGAACAATTATGGTTGAGCGGTCTTAGGATTCTTTTATTTTGGGGTTATTACTCTGTTTTATGGAACGGTTAATTTTGTTCTCTTTTTTAAAATTCTACGCCCACCCCAAGGCCCAAACAGTTATTTTATTAACGAGAAGTTTTGTTTTCTTGCTTAAAAATAGTCTATGGACATTTTATTTACTGACGACTGAAATTCACTTGTGTACCATTTCAAATTTGTAATTGTTCGTTCTTATTATTACATCATTTGGTTTACTCCGTAACAGAAGGTAAATTTGTATGGAGGAATGACGTTGAACTTGTTTCTGCAGTTGCCGATATATTGTTATGGCGAGAAGAGAAGAAATCATTCACATGTTTTCTTGTTTCGTCTCTATTGTTTTATTGGTTTTTTGTACGTGGAGGAACTTTTATATCATCAGCAGCCCAACTTCTGTTGTCTATCATTGTCGTCCTTTATGGATATGGCTTCATACCACCAAACATGTAAGTCTGCTCTTGAAGAACTAAATATTATTTTGGAATAGGCTGCTTAAAAGTTACTGTTAGGATTCTTATGCAGTGATAACTGACACTTTTTTGTAGCAATGTACAGCATTTTGCTTTGTGGTGGTCTTTAAACCACAAAATTCTTTTGTAATTATAGACCACACTTGATAGATAGAAATTGGAAGGCTGCTAATGTTTAGTTGCTGGGGAGGGTGATCTTGACTCTCTGCCCTTAGGTCGTCCTTTCTCCTTTTGAACCACTGAATATATTGTCTCTTATAAATAGATATATATATATATATATAACTGACTTTTTGATGACCGTATGACTACTTTCTTTAACGTGGAAATGGAATTGAGACATTCCACATTTAAAATTCTAGGATTCTTGTTTTTGTTGTTTTAAGCCCTTATTTTATTTTTCTGCAGTTGTTTATTATTTATTTTTTTTTGCATGATTATTTGCCTTCTTGTATAAGGGCATGGTTTGATGATGGGAATTTGCGGTGTTTTCAGTTTGCCCTTTTCCCTTTCTTTTTTCCTTGACAAAAACTATTTTCCGTCTTGTTTTCTTTTTAGTCATCATTATTGTAGTAGTGTTTTGTACTGACACCGAGGCTTTTCCATCAGATATGGGTTTGATGTTCAGAAATTATCTGCGTCTACCTTTCATTATTCTGATTCTGTAGTAAGAGATACAATTCTGACCCTAGCATGCCTGTGGAACGGAGCTATGTGTAACGCAAGATCATTGGCCCGAGGAGGGGATTGGAATCATTTTTTTAAGGTATGGTTGCAACAATCATTTTTCCATGTGCCGGTGCTATACCGTATGGAAATCTTGTATGTTTATTTATTTTGTTTTTTGTTAAAATACTATTTTGGTCCTGACTTTAGTTTTTTTTGTCCCTCTACTTCCAAAACATCCATTTTGGTCACAGTCCTTTCAACTTTTGTTCATTTTAGTCTTTATGCTTGAAAAATATCTATTTTGGTTCCTGTGCTTTGAAAAAAGATCATTTTGATCTTTATTTGCAAAATTTTAACATAAATTTTGTACACAATAGAAACCCTTTAATACAATTTTATGTCTACATTTTAAGAAATTATGTAGGTAAGTGTCATGCTAACTTATGTAAGAGTGAGTTTGAGGTAAAAAAAATTCTTTCAAGTGTTTTTTTTAAGTATTTTTAGAATTCTCAAATATACTTTTTGACTGTAAAATTTTTTTGTCTATGATTCATTGGTTGTGCAGGCTGCAGGATATCTTTATGTCCTCAAGCTGTTTTTCTCACAATCCTTGACTATGCTGATAGGCATGGGTAAGCAACAACTAGGTTTTAATTCTAAACTCTACGCAGTTCTTATTCCTTGTTATTCTTACAATCCCTCGTTCGAATAATATTGCAGGACTGGCGTTTGCATTCACTGCATTCTTTGTGTACGAGCAATACGAATCCGAGATCGACGGGTTTGCAAAGTTCCTTTTCATCGGCGCCATGGAATTAAAGAGATCACTTGCAAGCCATATACCAGTACAAGTGATGTCATTTCTCTGTAGTGACAAAGCATCACATCAAGCTAAAGAAGTTGCAGCAACAAAGCGTTAGAGTCGCATCCAAGTATGTCTGATCAATCCGTTAGCTCACTCGGGTGTCTGCTAGAATATCTAGAGCCTTTCTCCCCCCAGTAGAAGCGAAGAAGTGGAGGTAATCTAGCATATTACAAAACTCGACCCGAACCCTTCTTCTTGCAACATTTTCTGCCATTACTATGCAATGTCTTTTAACACACACCTGTTAAGCATCAGAGGCCAAATAAAATGTTGAAACTCGATGTGTAGCGTAGACGGGCACGATCGAGATGTAGATGAATATTTGGGGCTAGAGTCTAGTTTTTCATCCTTGTCCTATCAACATTACTTGTAGTATTGATGGCCAGCAGCAGCTAGTTCAGTACTTGAAATGTGGGGCTACAGTTTTCTTTTTTCCTTGAAACACCATAATATAGGGTTGAAGGTGATGCAATTTCCCTTCCTTTGAATGCATTGCAATCTCTTAAGCCTTATAATATGTGATTCACCTTAGTATTGAAGATTAATAAGCGATATTAGTTTTGGTTTATTTTATTCCTTATACTTTTAAAATATTTATTTTCATCGCTGTATTTTTATTTTATTTTATTTGTTTGTCTATTTAAAAATATTTATCTTGATCATTGTATTTTTATTTTTTTGTCCATTTTAGTCCTTACTTGATTTCTGTACTTTTAGAAGTGGTTGATTTTTTTTCTATTATAATTTCAACAAGAAGCTATATGAAATGTAGCTTTAACTTTGTATTAAAAGATTTATTTGGATATATCATTTATGTTAAAATTTTGCAATTAAAAATTAAAATGGTCACCTTTTTCAAAGTACAACGACCAAAATAGATGTTTTGAAACTTACCGATTAAAATGAACAAAGTTTGAAAATACACGGATTATAGTGGACATTTTGATTGTGCATGGATCAAAACGAATAAATTACAAGTACCTAAGAACTAAAATAGTATTTAAACTTAATATATCTAAATCTTCACGATTGGTCTGACAATCTTTTTTTCAACTTCTCTCCTCAGCATGATCCATATATTCAAGTTAGATACTACTAGACTTAGAAAACAAACAATTCTACCTCTATCAAAACAAGGGAGATAGGACATAATTCGATTTGACGAGATAATAATTAAACTTCTTTGTATTTATCTACCAATACCAAAGGTAACCAATTATTTAAAAAAGTATAGTTTAGAAATGGAACAAATTTTATTTATTTCTTTTTTGGGAACGAAATCAACAAGCTTTAGTTATCTCATATAAAATGATATTTTATTTATTCACTATAGTTAATATTATAATTTTCAAACTTTCTTGAAATTAAAATATTGAGTGGGCTAACCTGAGGATGAATAACTAGTCAAGGTATAATTTACTTCTTTAAAAGTCGGAGGTTGGAATCTCCAGCTCCACCTATTTTAGTAAAGTAAAAAAAAAACTATACTTCAAATTGAACGAGTGACTTATGAATGTTATCAAGTTGGATGAACCAATAATTCGAACACTATATACGGAATCAATAGAATCGCAAGCTCAACTTACTAAAGCCACGAGTTCATGGTGATTGTTAAGGCAGTATTGTATCTCTCTATTTTTTTTTTAACAACTAAGTCAATTGATATAAAAATGTTTATATATCCCAATCAAAAAGTGATGAGTTCGAATCTCCACACATTTTAAGAATATATATATATATTTATGACATTTTTACTATTGAAAAAAGTAAGGTGAAAGTAAGGTGAGACCAACAAACTTATACGATAAAACATCAAACAAACGTCATTTTTATGACATTTAAAAAAACAAAAATAATAATATTTTATGAATACATATTTATTTTTATTTTAAACAATTAGCTATAATTTATCCAAAAAAAAATTCATAAAAAAATATGATTAAAATGAAATAAGGAAAATTGGACTGAATGGCTTTTTGAAAGGCAAATTATGAAATGTATCACAAACTCCAAATTTTATGTTTTCTTACGTATTTTTGCGTGAAATTACAAGTTACCCCTTATCTCATTTTCTCTACTCTTTCCTCTTCTTCTCAACTCTCTCTTTCTCTCTCTTATTCATTCTTCCATTTCTCTGCAGATCCTTTTCCTATCACTGTGATTTGATTTTTTTTTCTTTTTCAAGGATGTCTCTTTTTTCCATTTTTTTTTCTACACCACATCCCATTTGATTTTTTGTTTTCCTTTCATTTTTGGAATTTTTTGTTTTGATTTTGAAGGCATGCACTTTTCTCTCTCCTCTCTTTCTCCTCTTTCTTCCTTATTTTTCATTCATCTCCTCTCAATCTTAACAAAGAACACAAAAAACAAAGAGTTCATACAAACCTCTACATAAAAGAAAAACAGAACACACAAAAAAAGGTTCGCTCCGGTCACTCTCGCCGTCGACGTATGTCTCTCATCGGAAAAAAATCGTAAATGGAGTTTGTAATATATATTTGGAGTTTTTTTTTATGGTGAGTAGATAAGAGAGAGAAAATTGGTTGAATTTTTTAAGAAAGAGAAAATTTGTAATACGAGAGAGGAGAAAATAATAAATTGGAGAAAAAATGAATAAGGTAAATAGGTATTTTCACTGATGTCGGCAAATGAGCCTTTGAAAAAGGCTAGGCTATTTAGTCCGATTGCCCCCGAAAAAAAAGTCATTATTGATTGTGAAGTGATTTTGCAGGTTTATGGTTGGGTTCGAATCATTTCCCAAAAAGATCTTGAGAACGAAATTTTGAGAACGAAATATAGAATGATTCCAAAATGACTCTCGAATTCTCTACCTGAAGCAGAAGAAGCGGCACCGCGTGAGTGAGACTGAAGTTTTGGAAGTTGTAATGGAATTGGAGGCGGTGGGCGATCTCGCGCTTCATCTCATTCTTTCCAAATTAAGCCCTACAGATTCCGCCATAGCCGCTTGTGTTAGTCGGAAGTTCAGATCCTCGGCCTCCGAAGATTCTCTCTGGGAGAAATTCTGCAACCAGGACCTCGGCCTCTCCCACCCAGTTGATCCTTCGGGGAACCCAGTTCCTTCCTTCAAGGTTAGACCCCTTTCTCCCTCTTCAAGGTTAGCTATGCCTATGGTTGATTGTTTCATTTTGTCTGTATGGGTTATACTTCATGTACCCGAGTTTATTGTCGATTTTGATGGATTTATTCTGGAAAAGTCGCTGAAATTGTGGAAATTGTACAAATGATTTGAATCTTTGTTGTTACTGTTGGTTTTCTTTTTTTAGATAGTTCTAGTTTCATTGATATTTTCAATATTCCAAAGTTTGGGCTCGTTCTGGTATGCTTAATTTAATCGTGAGATGGATGTGTCAAAAGTTTGAAATCTAAGACTATATTATATCAATGCATCTATATACAGCCTTGCTTCCTAATACTTGATATTTCTCTTCTCTAGGAAACTTATCGAGCATGGCGCACAGCTTTTGCTATGTATCCTTGGCCTCTGGTCAAGCGAGTCAAGAGATGTTGGAATGGACTCAAAAACTGGTTGAGTATAAATTTTCCCGAGGCTCTGGAGACACTCCGGGAAGGTGCATCAGAAGCTGACATTCAAGAATTGGAAGACGCTTTGAAGGTGAAGTTACCACTTCCGACGAGGATCCTTTACCGTTTTCATGATGGTCAAGAGTTGAAAGGCAGATATGTTGATCGTATTCAAGGCTTTCCATTGGGTATTATTGGGGGATACTCTTTCTATCATCGGACTGTAAATGTTTATTTGTTACCTTTAAGACAGGTGATCTCTGAAACAAAATCTATCACTCGAGATCTCGGTTTCTCAAGGAGATCCAAATACATAGTTGTCGCTTCCTCTTCGACACTTATTGAGAAGGTTTTTTTCCTTAATTGTGCTTCTGGTCAACTCTTTGTGGGTACTGCAAATCTTCGGGAAGATGGAGAAATGATGGCATGTGTACCTAAGGCGTTGATAAACTCAGTGCATGAGTATGACACAGAACAGCAACAGGATGCTTTGTTATTATGGCTAGAAGAGCATGTCCGGCGCTTAGAAAATGGTATTATCAAGCTGCGTGAAACTGATAACATTAGAAGTATCTCTCTTTTTCCGGATGACTCTCCCTTATGCTCTGTTGCAATAACCAATGGTGTCCGTGTAAGTTATACTTTTAGTTATTTTGACTTCTTTTATAGCTTTTATGATCCAAGGTTGCCGCATATTAAGGAGCAATGGAAGTCATTATATTTATTGAATCTTGTAAAAAAGTATACACTTTACTTCTTATGAAGAGCACCTATTCAAGGACGCTTTGGTAATTGGGTTTAGGTTTCTCAATTATTTATGAGCTCAGAAGAAATGTATCATCTCTATCATTCTTTATCCCTAATTCCATATTTCTAGATAGAAAATTTAGTTTATCAGATATTCTACCATAATCTTGTTCTAGTGCTTGCCATTAAGGCAAAAATCAGTTTTCTTAATTTTTATGGTCTAACCAATGGGTAATTTTGTTACTTAGGTTCGTGCTTCTGCTGTCTTTATCCCGGAGTCGACTGATCTTCAAGACAACGGTGGAAACTATCAATTTTCATATTCAGTCCGCATGTCATTGCAGGCTGAAGGTTGCATCATAAATGGGATAACATTCAGCTCATGCCAATTGCATTATAGACACTGGATAATCCGTGCTAATGATTATGTAATTTCTAGAGTTAATGCAGAGGCCGTCATTGGACAGGTATGTATATATATATATATATTTCTCTTTTTTGATACCAGAATGGTAATTATATTATTTATCATGGTCAGCTGAACAAATTATGTGGAATACACTTTAGTGTAAGTGCCAGGAACTGTGGCTCACATCATTAATATTTTCATCAAAAGAATATTTGTTGCTCTAATGTTTAGTCATCTAATGGTTTTCTTCTCCCTTGAAAATTCAACTCTGGAATGTGCCCCATGTTTTTCATTATACATCTTTTATCAATATATGTTAATTTAAGATCGATTGTTGATAGCAAAAGAAAAAATCAAGTCATGTACTAGCTAGATATTACAAGGACCCAAGAGTGTCTGCTTATAGAAAAGGATCATACAGAGATTCACCATCCGTAGCAGATAGAGCAACCAGTGACAATGGGAGTGGCACAAGGCTTGGCCTGATGCAAGTTAAACGATCAAGAAAATTATTATTGTAGGTAGTCTGATGTAAAAGTAGACGAATAGCAACAATTGGAGTTGAATGCCAAGAAAATAGTATAGGAGCCTCAAATCCTTCGTAGCAAATTTTTTGTGTAACTGATGGATGATGGACTAAATTGAGGTTGTTGCCTGTGATATTGAGATCATCAACATAACTGAAAAGTAAAACCATATAAATAGGTATATGAAGAACTAAGAAGGAAATATTTGATTTGGACCAAACAAAGTTCCGTGGGAAAAAAAGGTCTTTAAATGTTCATACCAGGCCTTAGTCTTTGGAGCCTTTTTAAGGCCATTAATGGTAACATGATCTGGCCGAGACCGAGAGGAATCTTCATATAGGTGGTTTTGTCATATAGACGTCCTCTTTTTAACTCACTATTGAGAGAGTCTTTGTAATATCCAAATTTTGAAGAGGCCACAGCGAAGGTTAGAATAACCTAATGGTCAGGATGGGTGTCAGGTACTTGGTAAAAGCTCTTAGCAAGCGGAGCTTTATGCCTAGTTTTTTTTAACAAGAAACTAACTTTTCATTTTTCAATGATTAATGAAAAGGAACAAAATTGTTCAAAGATACAAACTCCGAAAGGAGGGAGCAAAAATAAAATAAAATAGTATCCTCTCCATTTTGAGCTTGTTAACCCATTTGTTGCTGATCATCCCAGTATGTAAACCCATATAGAACTAATTGAATTATGGAAGAGGCAGGGAGGAACGGGCAGCCAAGTTTGATTGTTTAAAGGGCAGTAAACTATTGACTGTTGCAGTACACTAAGCAGGATTTGTTCTTTCATCAGATAGGTGAGTGGTTCACATCGAGACCAATAAAGAAAGAAGGTCGGTCGTTTTTTATAAGGTGCCAAAAAGTGTTTGGGTTGGTGTGTCAACCTTCCAACGTGTGAGCATAGATGAATATTTAGAGAAGGGACTGAGGTGCTGGGTTTAGAAGGGGAGGTATGAGTAATGAAGGGGAGGTTTGAGCAATGAGGTTGGCGTAGGTGGGGGGTAGAGGATAAGGAAGATGAGGATGAAATTTCTAGAGAAGTGTATTGGATTTGGAATGGGAGATGGATAGATTATCTTCGTTGGAATGAGAAGGAATGGTACGTGTGAGTCACAGGTTTGATGTAGAAAACTCTGGTGAGGGTAAAATAAGTTATGGCAGTCAAATTCTATCGGGGTGATGGGAGGTTGATTGTTGTGATGAATTGTTTTCCCTAAAACCAGTAACATAAGGAAATTCCTCTTGCTTGAGGTTCACATGTGTGCTGGTATTTATTCTACGGAAGCATCAGTACTTTTTGCCTTCATATTGGTCACTACAGCCAAAAAAAGGCATCTGGCTAAGTGGTAGTTCCCATTTTTGTGCTGAATTGGGGGGAGGGGGGGCTTTCTGATAAACTAATTCATGAGGTATTTTTGTTCTAAGCAAAGAAGTAGGCAGCCTATTTATGAGGACTTTCGTATGGAAGGTTCTCACTGGAAAAAGAGAGGCATTTTAGCTTATGTAAAAATGTTACCCTGTTTCAACCTCATGTCTGCGGTTTCTTTCCATTCTCCCACTTTGTCTAATGTTTGAGAACAATCAAGCTAAACATTAATACCACATACCTCGACAAAGATTGATAGTGCATAGTGGTTTTGATTTCTCCTCTATCATATCTCAGGCTTTTATTGTCCATTAAATTGAACAGCTATTTGGTGCTTTGGAGCTACCACCTGCATCAGGATTCCGTGTCGATTGTTTTGTTGATTATTCTTTTGGATTGCATGTATTGTGAGAATCTGTTAAGAAGGTGTAGAAATAAGATTTTGAAGACCCATCAACCTCTGACGCTAGGCTTATAGATTTGAAAACCAAGGTGTTCGGTGAGCTCGTGAATATTTTAGCCTAGAGCAAGAAATTGCTCATGAATGAAAATTTGAAGCCAGAAATTTGGGCCTTTAACCTTGCTGCTTTATACTTAGAGATACTTCATCTAATCTGGAATAAGAAATATGAATAAAAGATCTCCACCTAATTTATGAAATCACAAAAAATAGCTGGAGGGAGGTCAATAAGTTCTTTATCTGTCCCCTTGGTGTGAAATTACCTTTCTTTTAACGGATTCATTCTTTTCATTGTCTTTCTACCGTGGTTCGTGGCTTTCAGTTTCCCCTCTTGCACCCGGGAGAGAAAGAATTCGTCTACGAGAGCTGCTCAACTCTGTATTCTTCTATGGGCTCCGTTGAAGGGTCTTTTACATTTGTTCCTGGAAGGTACACTTCATATATGATTTATTCTCCCATTTTGCTGTTCTTATCCATAACTGTGGATTTTGTGGCTCTTATCCATATATTGATTTAATCTCCCTTGGTTGTTGTCCATACCCATGGATTGCATGTTGATAAAAAGAACTGTATAGGATTACTAGAACAAAACTACTTCCCATTTGATGTGATTAGTGTACTTCATTGTTGAGTAATGTCCTTCATCTATTCCACTGTGTCCGAACATTGTGCAGTTTTCCTAAAACGGACCCCAAGGATCAGGTTAGGAACGCATTTTTCATTAGGCATTGGAGAATGTCCACTTTAAGAACTTTTCCCATCACATTACTCTTTAGATTTTATTTTATTGCTGGCTATTGTCGCTGTTCCAAAGTTAGCATTGATTGATATTTGATACTGTGGCTTAAGATTTCGAAACTGTCGGTTTAATCCCACTATCATCTTTCTCTATCTTCCTTATCATCATTTCCTGTCATTTTTTTGAGTAAAGGACTAACCCAACTACGAAATATTTGGAATAAGTTGATTTGGTTTATTTGTGGAAAAAAAAGGGAAAAATATTAGTTCTTTCAATGAATCAGGGATAGTAATTCAATCTCAAATTTTATATTATGAAAAAATTATACTCCGAACACAACAAATCTAGCCGAAATATAATTGAAAGAGTTATATACACTTATGGAGAGCCCATGAACCAATCCAATCCATAAAAGTTTCAACAACCCCATACCATATGACCATATGATTTAGGTTGAATTGATCAAGTTTTTCGAGTCATCTGAGTTTTTGTCACCCGTACAAATGATGTTTCCCTGGAAAAGTGAATAGCAATCCATGTCTGTGGGATGTATTTTGCTTCCAAAGTCTCAGCCAACTGTTCTTGTGCAAAGTGAAAACATCTTTTTTCTGGTGTTGTCTTGTTAATGTATGTATTTATCACACATGCATTTGTGCATACATGGACGTTTAGCCGAGTAGATTCGTATATCGACAAGGCTAAATTCTGCCGCTTTTTTAATGGAAAATTAATTTTTCAGCTTGATGAGTCCAAAAGGCAGATCATTTGAAGCTGAAGTGGCAAGGTTTCCTCTCCAGGTTCCAGAGTACATCTTCTGATCTCACTGCTAATGTACAAAAGATTTGAATTCTGTATACACAGCACATTTCACCTCACTCATCTTTCCTCTGTTTTGTAAAGTTTGAAGCATGTGAGAGTAATTTTTTTATAATTTATTTTGCCTGTTTGAGATCTCATCCTATTTGTTTCTAGCATATTGATGATTGTGCAGTGAAGTGAAATATATCTGATTGTACAGTGAAGTGAAATACATTGAAAGATGCCACTTAGACTTGACTAGTTCTATAAGGTGGCATTTACTTTTATTGTCATTAGATGCAAGAAAAGAAATATGGTTGCATTAAATTATTTATTGGTTGATAAGGGGTTTTGGATATAGATAGGTTTTTCTAATGTTTTAGCAAATTTTATTTATAAATATATCTATAAATATGCCACAAGGGCGGGCTCCATCGATAAGGGTATAGACCTTACCATCTTATATAGGGACTCTGGGTAATCAAATCGCTATATATATTGGCAAAACACGTTATTGATGCTTTAATCGGTTGAGATATATTTAAGTCGACATTATTTTGATGACTCATACCCGGGCTTCAACTGATTAGGCTGGGTTCGTCTCAGCTGGGTTCGTCTTATATAACTAGCCATGTTTGTCTAATACTAAGAAATCAAAAGAAATAAATGAAAGTAGTCCTGGTCCTTTTAACAAGTTTGGAACAGGTCTTTGACTTTTGAATGTTGGGTTTTACTCATATACTAAGTTTAAGAATTGTATGATATTTATTTTTGAGCAAATTTTAGTATTTTGTGGAATTATTGATATTAACGATTATGGTATATTATATTCAAAATTCAAAATTCATGGTCCTAGTTTAAAAAGTTTCAATTTAGTCTTTTATGTTTTTATACTTTTCAATTTAGTCTATTGATAAATGTTAAAACTTTACTAATAGTTAGTTTTTTTTAGTACAACATAATAGTTAGTTAATTGACGGAAATTTGAAAGAGGAGGTATCTGATAGAGAAAATTTTCTACCAAAAAAAATTAATAGTTGATTGCAAATATAACATTACTTTTCTAAATTGCAAATATAGTGAAAAATGGAGGACAAATCTAAATAAAAAGAAATGAAAAAGTAAATTATACTCCTCGTATTGATATATCTAATATCAAGTATATAAATAGATATCCAAAATTTAGTAGATAAATTATATATTTAATCTGACCTTTCGTGAAAATAAAGATGGAAGCCTCAATGTACTTAATATTAGGTATATCAATTATATCACAATATATTTCATATTAAATGTATCAATTATATTAGTGATATACTTTATATTCAGTATATCGATTATATAACTAATATACTTACAAAATTGGAATAACAAAGAAAACAAAATTTTGCTTAATTATTTTTTGGTCAGATTTACCAAATAAAGAAGAATTAATTGTTATATTTGCAAATGCTATTTTGGCCCATAAATTTGACATCTCAAGCCGAATCCATGTTGGGCCACAATTCGAATTTTTTTTTCTTTCCAGATTCACTCAATCAACTCAATATCTGTTTGGCGTTTTTGAAAACTATTCTAGTATTCTTTAATCCAAATGATGAAAATTATGCAGTATTTTCCGATTTTGAATTTGAAATTTAAAATACAGATAAAAACTTTGATAAATATATTTCATGTTATAACTTCATTTAATTTTTGTTAAAATTAAAAAAAAAAGTAAAATATAATATATTATAAACTATATAATATTGTAAATTAATTATTCTTCAAATATATATATATATTAATTAATTAATTAATATTATTGAACTAAATATTTAGTGGGTAATTATCATTAGTTTACAAATATATTACTAAATACCTTATACAATTTTTAAAATTGATATTTAATTTCCAAATTTACTCCCAAACACATAAAAAAAGCTGAAAATATTAAATACAACCTATTTTTCATTGAATTTGTTGTTTTTAGATCATCAACAAAATATACTAGGAAGTTTTCCAACTATAACCCTAGGGATTGAATTGTAAATTATCATTCAAGCAATTTTTTTAAATTTTATTTGTTTGTTTTCGTTTTTTTTTTACAAGAAAAATTTTCACATTACCGATTTCTTACGTGCTACTTACAATATTTTATTTAAACTAATTTTTTTACAATAAATAATAATATTATCTTTTCCTTAAAATTTTATACTCTTCATTTATTCTAATTCAAAGTATATATTTAACTTTTGATATGTTATTTTAAGATAAGAATTTTAAATTTGTAATGAATTTATTCATATTAAAATAAAAGAAATACACAGTTAATTTACAACAATCATATTAAAATTACAAAAAATTAATAAATTTTCAAGAGATGATATTTTATTTCGAACCTATGAAATTAAATAATATTTCATTTTAAATTATCTATGTTAAAGAATTTATTTGATTTGTAACTTAACAAAACTATTATATTTTGAACAACTAATGTTTCAATAAAAATTTACAGTATACTTTACATTCTCAAAATTTCAAAGCAAATAATTAAATAGATTTCTAAATTCGATAAAAAAAATTATAAAATCTCACTTTACAAATATACTATAAAAAAATGGTGGGATGAAATTTATTTTGATGTAATTATGGGGACTACTTTCTCTGTTTTATTAACTCTTTTGTCATTAAATATTTTGTTGAACACGTGATATCAATATTAAATTTTACTCGAAATTATTGTGAACAATTTGATCGACTTTAAAATTTAATTTATGCGTCCATCCATAAAAATAAATAAAATTATGATTTAAATATATATATATATATATATATATATATATATATATCAAAAATTGACTATCAACTCAAACCATCAATCCTGCACGTCAAATACATGCTACGTAAACTCAAACGACATAACACTCGGATCAATCCCAGACTTCACAAATTCAAGCTATCAATGTTGAACTCGTAGGCCAAAACACCCCTAAATGTTTTTGTTATACATTAAACATTCCTTTTTTAACTTGTCTCATTATTTGGTCAATGGTGGGATGGGATCATGGGAGGGATGAAGATAATTTTAATATTTCTTCGAAAAAAGATTATAATTATAATATTAGATATTTTATTAAAGAAAAGAAAAAGAGAACAAATATCTTTTTCTTCCATGAGCCCACTTTTGTTAGAAAATAGAAACCCTTGATTTACTTTTGGTCGTTTGCGATGCGATTGCGTAAATTCGGACCCGATTCGGCGATTCCCACTCTCCAGCTGTCCTTCTCTTTCGATTATAGCCTGCAAAAAAAGTCATCTGCTTCCCCCATTTCTTGCTTCTGCTTCTTCACTGTCCTCCAAGCTGCTGTTTTTTTTTTCAACCCATTTTTAATGCGTTGACGATTTGGATCTCTGGTTACAGTTTGGCGTCCTGCAATCCACGTTTTGTTTGTTGGTTCTGTTCCTTTTGATTTTCACCACTTGATTCCAAATGGGTGTCTGGTTCCAGGGCTTTTGATTCGAATTTCTCAACAGCCATTTCGGAAGCTTTGCTTGTTTGATGAAAAAATTGTGACTTGGGACTTCTATGTTGTTTGGTTGCTTTACGAGGGTGTTTCTTAGTTGATGGAGAAGGATAAACCCCAAAGCCATTCTGGAGGATTTCTGCCCCCATCGAGTCGTTACTCGGGTCTTTCACCAACTGGGAGTAGTTTCAATGGAAAATCTGAGGCAGCTACCTCTTCAATGTCGTTCCCTCCAATGGCTCCGAGTGCTAATTCCGATTCGGGTCAATTTGGTCGTGGAATGTCCAGCGATTCCAATCGGTTCAGCCATGATATCAGTCGGATGCCTGATAACCCACCGAGAAATATTGGTCACAGACGTGCCCATTCAGAAATATTGACACTTCCCGATGATATTTGCTTTGACAGTGACCTTGGTGTCGTTGGCGGTGCTGATGGGCCTTCTTTTTCTGATGATACTGAGGAAGATTTGTTTTCCATGTACCTTGACATGGATAAATTCAATTCTTCCACTGCTACCTCTGCAGTACAAGTCGGGGAGTCATCCTCCGGTGTTGTAGAAGCGAGATCAACACATGCTTCAGGAATTGGAGCAGCAACTTCTAAAGATGATGCCTCTGTTGGTTTGAAGGAGAGGCCGAGAGTCAGGCACCAGCACAGCCAGTCCATGGATGGCTTGACAACCATCAAACCTGAGATGCTTGTCTCAGGGTCTGAAGAAGTATCTGCAGCTGATGCCAAGAAAGCCATGTCAGCTACAAAGCTTGCTGAACTTGCTCTAATAGACCCCAAACGAGCAAAGAGGTATATTCCCTGTAGAACTCCTTTCCTTATTTTGTTTAACATGGACAGAAACTGATGGTGTGTTCTTTTATGATGTATCCAGAACAGATTTTGTGTGTTGCTATGTTTGGGTCATTTTATATTTTCTATTCTTGTTCATTTTCTAGACAGAATCATTGTTGCTGTACGATTTATGCTAATTCAACTTACTTGGATGCTCTACCTTTATTGCAAGAAGTGTATGATAGTATGATGTGTTTTTTGTCAATATTTGACGACAATATTTAGGGCAAGCATCCATTCGGGTTCGAACATTGCTTTGTAAGAAATGAAACTGTGTGTATATTTGGGTGGGTACGAACCATATCTTTTGTCTCTTGGCCCTGTTGATTTTTTTCTTTTGTAATTTCTCTTTTGGTGAAATTATTTTTTATTGTCAAGATTTTGAAATTTTTTTGTCTTTTTGTTTCTTATAAAAAAAAAAAAAGAAAATATTTTGTCTTTCTAGATTTCCTTTGATGAGAATGTTCACTCTATGTAAATGGAACCCTATCTTTCATATTGAGTTACGACTTATGAGGTGTCTTTTAATATCTAACTGGTATTAGATCATTTACGTGGATTGCGTTTGTGTGCTCTCTTTTCTTGAAGAACCTGGAGTTTTCTTTTTCTTACCCTGCATACATCTCCCCTTCTCCCTCGCCATTCAAAGCATTTTTTTTTTCCAATTTTTTCATTTCTGAGATTTTTTGTTTTTGTGTCTTTCAATTCTTATGTTCATCCTGTTTCCCATGGAGAAAATGAAAAAGGACTAAGAAAACTTGTTCATAATCCCCTTCATTGTGCAATGTATAGGATATGGGCAAATAGACAGTCAGCTGCTAGGTCGAAGGAAAGAAAGATGCGGTACATTGCTGAGCTTGAACGGAAAGTTCAGACTCTGCAAACAGAGGCAACTTCTTTATCTGCTCAGTTAACCCTGTTACAGGTGGGTTATCATATAACTAATTGTGTTTACCATATTTTTGGATGCCTATTCTATATTTGTGTATCATTCACTTTATTTTCTCTGTATTTCAATATAATGATATCATGTTTTCTTATTGCCTTCTTATTATCAGAGAGACACGAATGGTCTTTCTGCTGAGAACAGCGAACTAAAGTTGCGGTTGCAGACAATGGAGCAGCAGGTTCACCTGCAAGATGGTAAGGACCTTCTCTGTAATTTCAATTTTGAGGTGACTGCCACATTATAAAGTTGCCTTCTATTTGTTTTTATCTAATCGCCTTGTTTTGTATTTGTATAAGCAAATGTAGGTACTTGGAAGATAATTTTATATGTACTTTTGACATTGTGGACATTGAAAGTTTCTTTCTAGTCTCCAAGTCTCCATCCTATAGCATAAGGAAGGGCGTTTAAGTTTTACAGAGTTAAGTTTATGGGTTGGGGTTCAGTGCAAGTATGAGATATGACCCAATCGAACATTCATTGAGACAGAATAAGATTTTTTTTTCCTTTTTAAATAAGAAACAAGCTTGTATATGTTAGGCAAAAGAAGAGCAAACTAAGGGCTGGGGTAGAGGAAACCCCACCTGAGAACTAAATCAACATTTTCCAATTGTTCATGTCCAAGAAGAAGTGTGCTGTACATCCCTTAAAAAATGTCAAAAGTAGAAGCTTTGTCCTAAAAACTCGAGCATTTTTTATAGGGAGTCATAATAACAGTTGATACAAAATGAAAAGTTGATTAAGCGAAGCATTAGAGCATAGCTTTTTAATGATTATAGGATATGATGTGTCTTGTTGAGAGAGATAAAAAGTGGCAGTCTGTGAGGTACTTGACACACTTTAGTGGGATAGTTGTAGGAAATTGATCGATATACTTCTAGGAAGGGCACCTTTAGGCAGGAAGGCGTGAACTTATTTATTTGGTGAATTGTGAAATAGAAGATGAGATTCTTCAAATATTAGAATCCTGCTTCGAGTTTCATTTTGACCTGGCTATTAGATTGGGATGGTGCTTCTAGTTGAATATTGAAATTGTTAATGGCCGGGCTTCTCCTTGAGTTTGCTGGCTCTCTCAGAGGAACTGAGCTGTGGGATGCAGATTTTCAAGGTGTAGCTGCAAGTTGATCTCTAAACTCAAGAGCTTCTTGCTCTTGTGTGTGTGTGTGTGTTTTTTTTTTAATTTTATATTGAGCTTCGTACTTGTTGTCACAACCCTTATTTCCATCAACAGTGTGACAATTTTTTTTATGAAAAACACAACTTTCATGGAAGAATACAAGAGGGCAATACAAAAGAAGGAAAGCCCAGACCAAATAGAGCCACGAAACAACCAAAACAAAAGAAACAAAAAATGCAAATTACAGATATGGGCTCCAACTCCAGAGAATGAGATAATGGATAATCACTAAAGTCTTTGGTGAAGGAAGTCCAAAGAGAGGCTTGAACTTAGCCAAGCCTCAAACCAACAGTGTGACACTTGTTTGGATATTGTAGACAGGCGCTTGGATGGGCTAAGTAGTTGGATCACTTGCCCTTTCTTGCTAGTCACTATCTTGTAATCATTGGGTCATGCTTGCTCAAGATTTGGAGGATTTCGTAGAATTAAGCAATTGGAAACTTGAGCTTCAGAAGGATTCTTTGAGTTAAGCATTTGACATTTTGTCCAACCCTGCACACTCACTGATATAAAAAAGGAAAAGTACAAGGAAATCCCAAATGACTTGAGATGTTTTGCTTGCCTGCAATATTACGTTTTTAGCATTAGTATCTGCACCTGTTATGTTGGTTCACACAGTTTGGCATTTGGTTCCTGTTAGAGGTGGCCTGTCATAGAAATTTTGCCTTTGATATTGATTGATCATGCCATCATGGTGTAATCTCAAACCATTGAACATCATGATTTTAGGTTGTTTTTGAGCTTCATTTTCTTCACTTTAGAAAAACAAAAGATTTCATGAATTTGAGGTAGAGTAGAAGGAAAACCATTCTTCTTAAAGTATTTGAAGCATTTGAACAGATTAACAGAACAAAACAAAAGTGCCAATAACTAAGGATTTCAATGCTTTTCTTATGTGTCTCATTCTGGTCATGGGAGTCTTTTCTGCTATTTCTCGTAGTTAGGTAGTTTTTTTGGCTCTTGTTGTTTCAAGCATTCTTTATTTGTTTCATTCTTTTGTATTTATTCATTCTTCTCCATAAAAGTGGGTTTTTCATTTAGAAAAACAGAACTATCTTGTTAATCTAGGATCACATTTAACTAAAATCATAAAGTTCGACTTAAAAGTTCATTTTCATGTCCATTTTTGGGCTTTTAACCTTTTTCAATTTCCAAAACAAGATATGCTTTGTAATGTTCTGGTTTCTGTTGAAGCTTTTGTGTAACTCTCCACTACCTGAATGAAAAGTTTGTTTTAGTTTCAAAAGGAGACAAGATAAGATCCAATAATTTCTCTTGTGGGGCCCCATCTTTATTAGTATCTCTCCATCTCTCTCTCTTTTGACAGCTTTAAATGAAGCTCTGAAAGAGGAAATCCAGCATTTGAAAGTATTGACTGGCCAACCAATCCCAAATGGTGGATCAATGACAAGCTTTGCTTCATATGGAACTAGCCAACAACAACAATTCTACCAAAACAATCAAGCAGTACACACTTTGTTAACTGCTCAACAGTTTCAGCAACTTCAAATCCACTCACAGCAGCAGCAGCAGCAGAATTTTCAGTATCATCAGCTGCATCAGCTTCAGCAGCAACCGACCGGAGACATAAAAATGAAAGGGTCGGTTTCTTCTCCGAGCCTGAAAGACAACAACACATCAGATACGTCCTCTACCGCTTGTTGAAAGAGAAGGCCTAGTGAACCTACTTGTTGTCACAAATAGTTTATCTAATACATAGAAGAAGAGATGAGCCACTGTTCAAAACCATCATGGTTTAGCTTTCAAAATTTTAGTTGCATTTGATATCCAAATACCACATTTCTCAAGACTCCTCCTCCCCACAAGCATATTGTTTGCTTTCCTGTATCTGTTAACTTCTGTATAATGTTCATTGTTCTAGATAGAGAAGTTGTAGTTCATTTGTTGTTAGATTGTGGATATAACAGTTTCTCAGTCGATTCAGATGTTTGTTTTCTCTTTCTCGAGATTTTGTTATCCTTAAACATCGTTCTTAATATAAGATCAGAGATACCCTTTCATCCTTCCTTTGATTATGCAATTAATTCTCTACCTGAGCTTTAAGTTTCATTAAAAGAACTCCAAGTAGGAAGTTAGGATAAGTTTGTTTGGTGAAATGAAAATAGAAATCTAAAATCAAAGGATTCAACAAAAAATGGAGTTATATAAATACTAATGTTTCTAGTATTTCAAAATATGTATTTGGTAGCAAATTTGTAAATCAACTTTCAATTAAAAATTGTTCAAGATGGATTGATATATTTATAAACTAGTGGTAGTTACCGATTAAATATTTACTTTAATTAAAAAAATTATTAATTAATTTATATTAATTTAAAATATATTATATTTTACCCACTTAATTTTAACATAAATGAGTTTATAACAAAATATTATATTTATCAAACTCTTTATATAATCCTACATTTGAAAGTTTGAAATTTAGGAGAATGTAGCCAAATTCAATAATTTACCAACAAAAATGGAAGTTATGGGTGATGGGTAAGTGTGGGCCCATACTTTTCTTTTTTAATACAATATTGGTGGGGGATCCAACTCACAATATAGTTGGAGATATATGTTTGAACTATGCTTGCTTTGACGTGTGGGTCCATACACTTAAAAATTTTTAAAATGATAAATTTAACTTTTGATTAACCCATTGCTTTGTTCTAAGTTCTACGGTAGCTTAGCTCAGTAGTAATTGTACTTGCCTATGATCAAAAAGTCATGAATCTTTTCACTCCACTTTCGTGCTAAAAGAAAAAAATAAATCTAAGTTATACCTTATTTTGATTGGCTGTTGAGATTTCTTTTTAGTACAATAAATTGGGGGTGTAATCTTCAACCCGAGGTTCATACATGTCAACTTTTTACTTGTAATTTATGTGTTTAAATCTTAGTGTTCTTTTGGATCCCTCGAAATACATAAAAATATATTCTCATTTAATATGATTGTTGGTACTACATCACTTTTAAATTTATTATATCGACTCTAATGATGGCTAGGTCAACTCAAAGTTGTTCGATAATAACTTTTACGACCCTACACTGTTAAATTCATACTTTTTTTCTTACATTAAAAATTATATCACGACCCACACGAATAAAAAGGAAAATTCAAGCTAAGATGAACAGGTAATTGACTTGAGGTTGACATTACATTACAAGAGTTCTGTTACGTATGAAATTTGTTAGTTTCTGTTAGAAAACATTGCATCATATCGACAAACTTTGGCTTAGGAGAGCCTTAACAAACTTTGATTACATTATACTATTTTCAAACGTAACGATAATTTCTCATGTTCTTCATAGCTGAGGAGTGGGTCAGAAAAGGTTAATTTTTTCCCAAATCCAAGTCCAAACATCTCACATTTTCCCATGTGATTTCTTTTTTTTTTTTATTTGGGTTTCTTCTCCCAAATGGAATATGCTAATTTTCGGATTCGATTTCCACTCTCCAGTTGCTGATCGCTCTCGTTAAAGTTTGGAAAAGTCATTTCTGTTTTTTCTCTTTTTCATCTTCTTCCTCCTGATTCTCACTGTTTTCCCGAGTGGTGTTCTTTTCTTTTGACCCATTGCGAATACGTTGGCGGTTCAGATCTCTGATTATGGTTTGGTTTCCTGCAAGCCACGTTCTCGCGACTTCTGTTTTGATGTTCGTTTGATTTTAGTTACTTGATTCAAAATGTGTATACGGTTCGGGGGCTCTTGATTCGATTTTCTGGTTCGAGGGGTCTTGCTTGTTCGAAGAACAATCTGTAACTCGAAAATTTTTGGGTTTTGAGTCGCTTCAAAAGTGCGTTTTTAGTTGATGGACAAGGAGATACCGCAAAGCCATGCAGGGGGATTTCTGCCCCCAAGTTTTTACTCGGGTATTTCACCAAATGGGGGCAGTTTCAATGGAAAATCTGAAACAGACTTATCTTCAATGTCGTTACCTCCAATGGCTCCGAATGCTAATTCTGATTCGGGTCATCGATTTAGCCATGATATTAGTAGGATGCCTGACAATCCGCCGAGAAATATTGGTCATAGACGTGCGCATTCAGAAATCCTGACTCTTCCTGATGATATTTACTTCGACAGTGACCTTGGTATCATTGGTGGTAGTGCTGGGCCTTCTCTTTCTGATGATACTGAGGAAGATTTGTTGTCCATGTACCTTGACATGGATAAATTGAATTCGTCATCTGCTACGTCTGCAATTCCAATGGGCGAGTCATCTACCGCTATTGCAGAAGTGGCAGTAACACATGCCTCGGCAACTGGGTCAGCAACATCTGTGGATGATTCTGCTGTTGGTTTGAAGGAGAGGCCGAGGGTCAGGCACCAGCATAGCCAATCCATGGACGGCTTGTCAACCATCAAACCTGAGATGCTTGTCTCGGGGTCTGAAGAAGTCTCTGCAGCTGATACCAAGAAAGCCATGTCAGCTACAAAGCTTGCTGAGCTTGCGCTGATTGACCCCAAACGTGCAAAGAGGTATATTTCCTTCAGAACTCATTTCCTTATTGTTTAACATGAAAGGAATCTAATAGTTTATTTCCCTTGGCGTATTCTTTTGTGATGTATCCAGAACAGATTTTGCATGCTCATTTAATACTCAGAATTATTGATTGTTGCCGTAGAATTTATGATAGTGTTCAACTTACTTGGATGTTATATCTTAATTGCAAGAAATATATGATAGCTTGAACTGTTCTGTCATTTTTTGGTAACGAGTTGAGAGTAAGGATCTATTATTGGTAGTTTCTGGTCTTTTCTTTCTGTTATAACTTCATAGAGGCAACCATTTGTTTTTCTTACTATTCTTTTCTTGGAGGAACTACAGAAGCTATTCTGTGTGTGAAAGGTTGTGAATCTTGAACAATTGAATAGGATCTGGGGACTATACACGTATTGTGCAATAATGTTTTCTACTAAATACATTTGTTCATATTTGGGTGTAGGGATCAAATATCATTTCATTTGCCCTTGTATAGTTATTGTACAGTCTTATGCGTTTCCTTGTAAATTTCCCTTTTAAGGAAATTGATTTATTTATTATCAAGACTTGCTTTTGGACGAGAACTGTTTTCATTATAGAACAAAAGGAACTTGAAAGGGGCTGGAGGGTCTCAGCCCATGCTAATGAAGTTACTGAAAAGTATGTTAGACCTCCTATCGTATAGGCTTACTTGAGGATGAGCAAACAGGGAAACACTTCTAATGTAACTTCTCTGCGATAGATATTTTACTTTGAATGATTTTGTCTTAGGTAGTTAGTGAACCATGTATATCTGGCTGTTGGATAGGGAGAATGGTAGGTCTGTAAAACTCAAAAGCCAAGCCATAGGGCGATGAGAAATAGGCTATCTTGAGTTTGACTGCTGGCCTTACACATCAAACACCGGCTGGAGGAGAGATAGATCTTGGAGATACTCTTTTTTGGTTATATTATCGGCATTAATGGACTACCACCCAAAAAGGGCTCCGAAATAAAGATTTTATTTTTCACCTTGTTAGAATAGGCAGGCCCTTCCATATCCATTTGCAAATATTAGGATCCAACAAATGGAAGTTGTTTGAGAGACCTTTCAAGACAGACCTGCAAGTGAGGGTACATTGAATCACTAGTTCAAATCCAATCATCTTATGAGGGATATAGAGAAATATTTTCGTGAAGGTCCATAAGTGAAATCTACTCGAGAATTTCCAGGAACTTGAGATTTATTCTACAGTTAATGTCCCGAAGTCAAGCTGACAGGAATGGTGCTGACATAGCCTCACGAATGGTGTAATGATTTTTCAGTCTATGAAACGGAACGCAATCTTTTGTGCTGGGTGACAAGGCAGCTTTAAGAATTTAACTGTATACCATTGACATGGATGACATTTCTGTGCTCACCTTTCTTAAGAGTGGTGTTTTTTTTCTTCCTATATATTCCCTCTCCATTCAAAGCATGTTTTCTCAAAATTTTTCATGTTTGAGAATGGAAAGCTCTGGTTCATCTGTCTTTCAATTAGTATGTTCTTTCTGTTTAGTGTTTCCTATTACAAGAAAAAATAAAATATGTCCCTAAGCTCCCTTTTTGTGCAATGCTTAGGATTTGGGCAAATAGACAGTCAGCTGCTAGGTCAAAGGAAAGAAAGATGCGGTACATCGGCGAGCTTGAGCGGAAGGTTCAGACTCTGCAAACAGAGGCAACTTCTTTGTCTGCTCAGTTAACACTCTTACAGGTGGGTTATCATTAATAATGCTTATAGTTTCCTGTCCCTAAACACAATTCTTGGATTTCTGTTCAATATTTTTACATCATTTGGATTCCAATTTTTTATTGCATTTCAGTTATATAATGATATCATTACTTATTCGTGGTCCTTTGTAATCAGAGAGATACAAATGGTCTCGCTGCTGAGAACAGTGAAATGAAGTTGCGGTTGCAAACAATGGAGCAGCAGGTTCACCTGCAAGATGGTAAGTGCCTCCACTGTGATGTTGCTCCTCTCAATTTTAGCATTTGTCTCTCAGTTAGCTGCTCAAACTAGAAACTTGCCTTTTGAGATTGATAGATCATTTTGTGATCCCAATTGGCTGAGGAGATCATGCTGTTACACTTTTAACTGTTGCATCTGCACCTGTTATAGCCCTCACAATTTTGGTATTTGGCTACTCGTCACTGTAAGAATTTTTCCTTGGAGATTGATTGATCATATGCCGCTATCCTGAAGTGCTGAACATCATGCTTTTTAGGATGTTATTGAGAATCACTTCTACTTCATGGACTATTAACTATAAATACCTGTGAATCAATAAGTTCCATCATTTAAATTGATAATTTACTAGACTTAGAAGAGCGATGGTTGACCATATTAGGTTTTGACAGTTTGCCTCCTAAAATATTTCATGAGGAGGTTGAGTTAGAATAGAAGGAAAGTCATTCATCTAAACTGCCATGATGGCAATTATTTGAAGCACTTGGATGGAATGAAACAACAATATTTGATATAGGTTTAAATACTATTTTGGTCCTTGTACTCTCGACTTTGGTTCATGTTAGTCCATGTACTTTTAAAACGTCTATTTGTCCTTGTTAATTTAACTTTTGTTTGCTTTAGACCTTTATTCCCTGTAAGTTATTGGTACATGTACTTTTAAAAAATTACCATTTTGGTCCGTTGAAATTTTGTAAATAGGTATCAAAACGATCACATTATTATAAGTGCAGGAATAAAACAGACATTTTAAAAATGTATGGACTAGAATAAACAAAAGTTAAAAATACTGAGACCAAAATAAACGTTTTGAAAATACAGGGACTAGAATGAACCAAATTTTGACTAAAATTGTATTTGAACTTTGAAAATACATTAAACTAAGCATGTAGTTTCACTTGGGAGTTCATTCTCTTGCCTATTTTTGTGCTTTAACCTTTTGCAAGTTCTAAAAAGAGAGACAGAGAATAAGATCCAATAACTTGTCTCTCGTGGGCCATCTTCATTAATTTGCTTTGTTCAACTTTTGACAGCTTTAAATGAAGCACTGAAAGAGGAAATTCAGCATCTGAAAGCTCTAACTGGTCAGGCGATGCAGAGCGGTGGACCAATTTCAAATTTTGCTTCCTTTGGAGGCGGCGGCCAACAATTTTATCAAAACAATCAAGCAATGCATACTTTGTTAACTGCGCAACAGTTTCAGCAACTTAAAATCAACTCGCAGAAACAACAGCAGCAACAGCACTTTCAGTACCATCAGCTGCATCAGTTTCAGCAGCAACAGGCTGGAGACATGAAAATGAAAGGTTCAATGTCTTCCTCGAGCCTCAAAGACAATTCATCACGTGCGAGCTCTCCCTCCTCTTGCTGAAAGAAACGATCCAAACAATCGAGTGCATCTACTGATCCCTATCACCAATATATACATATGGAATGAGCAAGAGATGACCCCATCTAGAACCATTACGGTAAGCGATCAAAGTTTTCATTGCATCAATACCCGAAAAGCTCAATCCCCTTCCTAGAAGCATATCCCCTGGCCCCCTACCATAAGCGCTTCTTTTCTTCCCTGCATTCATTTATCTCTACGTATAATATTCATTGTTTGTAGCAGAAAAGCTGTAGTTGATTTGTTTATTAGCTTGTGGATATCACAGTTTCTCATGTAATTCCTTGTGTTATTCATTTTTTCTTTGAGATTTATTCAAATTTTCTCTCCCAAGGCTGAGCCATTGTTGTTTCCAAATGGTCATTTCTGCTGCCCTTGAAGGTGCCACTATTTTCTGTGAACTATTTAGTAGGTGTCGCTTCTTTTGCCATTTTTCTGATATCATGTATATAATTTATATATCACCTAAAACATTAGGATATGTTTGAAGGTTATTTCAGCAGGATCGAAATTGTTTTTATTATTGTTAAAATCACTCCCATTTAAAATAATAATGTTTTACGATGAGTGATTTCAAAAAATGACAAAATCATTCTCAAACAAAGTCTAATTCCTTAGCTCTCTACCTTCAAGTGGTATCTACATTGATTGTGAGCCTTTAGTTCTCTCCCTTTCAAGCAAAATCTTTGGTTACGAGTCCTTTATAGACGGAGAGTCGTGAATTGTACGACTGAAACATTGAAGTAGCTAAGACGTGCTTGCAAAGGTACACTCTATTATAAATTGGTGTTATTTTTTTTTAAGTATTATCGTTCAAAAACGCGGTGGACATTTAAATCTATACCCTCTAAATGAGATTATTAAAGTATCAAATAGTTAAATTATGTTCGAGTTGACTACAATATATGTATCGTATCGTACCAAAAAAGAATTACATGACAAAATAATTAAACAAAATAATTTATTTATTTCATATATTTAGTTAAATATAAAATATATAAATCTTATTTCCGTTATTAAAAGAAAGCATAAGACAGAGAATGGATGAAAGTGCACTAACTCAGAACTATATATATAATTACGCCTCTAAATTACAATTAAATCTTACAACTAATAATAACTAAAAGTAGGGATTTTTTTTAGTACAATAATTGGGGTGGAGAGATTCGAATTCATAATCTCTTGATCAGAGATAAGTATCAATTACTGACTCTGACTAAGCTTGCGTTGACAACTAACAATAGTTGAGCTAAGATCCTGTTGACAACTAGCGATAGAGATTAATGTCAATGATTTTCTAAATTTTATGGATAATTGCTAAAATTAAATAATCAGTGTGAAATTATTTTGTCAATAGTGATTTTGCCAATTTGAATTTAGCTCAATGGGTTAAAATACCTATTTTCGACTAAAAAATAATGAGCTCCAATTTCTATCCCCATGTATTATACTAAAAAAAAGAGTCGTTTGAACTAAAATATAAATGGTTAAAAAATACTCTTGGTTCATGTCCTTTCCCTAAAGTAACAATTTAATCCATAAACTTTAGTTTGTAATGATTTAGTCCATGTACTCTCAAATTTGTACAATTTAGTCTTTAACTTTAACTTTAGTTTGTAAGTTAAAGTTTGTAACGGTTTAGTCTTTATCGCTAAATTTTTTTTTTTGTTAAGTCTCTTATATATATAGATCGATAAACTAAAGAGAGACCAAATATGTTTATAAATGAGAAAGATTAAATTGTTATATGATAGAATTTGACACTTCATTTTAATAAAAAATTTTACCATAGGGACTAAATTGTTATAAATTTTAAACTATATAGATTAAATTGTTACAAATTAAAGTTTAGGGACTACACCGTTATTTAATAGGAGTACAAAGAATAAATCATTATAAAACTAAAGTTTGAGGTCTAAATGGTTACTTAATGAAATTACAATGACCAAAATGTGGATTGGTAAACACATTGTATTGATGTCTTATTTGAAATGTAATATTCTAAAAGGAAAATCGTGATTTTTATTATTTAAAAAAAGAAAGAAAAAACCACCTCTCTACATAACAGTCTGTAAAATTCTTGTCTCCCATTTTTTTCCGATTCCCTGTCTTGTTCGTGAATTCTTTTTTCTCTCTGCTTTCTTCTCTGTTCTTCTTCTTTGGATTGTTTTTTTTTTCTTTTCACCCATTTGAATCGATTCAGATCTCTGGTTAGTGGTTATAGTTTCGTTTTCTGCAATTACGCGCTCTCGCACTTTTTAATTTGTTCTTTTGATTTCACCCACTTGATCCAAAAATGTGCATGCGATTCTAAACGCCCGTTTTGAAGCTTGCTGCTTCGAAAGAACAAGAATCTGTAGCTTTGGGTTTCTATGTTATTTACTTGCTTTTTTAAGCGTGTTCTTGATTGATGGACACGGAGAAAAAGCAAGGCTTTGCAGGAGGATTTCTGCACCAATCAAGTCGTTACTCGGGTTTTTCATCTAATGAAAGTAGTTTCAATGGAAAATCTGAGGTACCTTCGTCTTCAATGTCGTTCCCACCTTTGGCTCCCAGTGGTAATTCCGATTGGGGTCAATCTGGCCGTGGAATCTCCACCGATTCCAGTCGATTCAGCCATGATATTAGTAGGATGCCTGACAATCCGCGGAGAAATGCTGGTCATAGACGTGCCCATTCAGAAATCCTGACCCTTCCAGATGATATTTGTTTCGATAGCGACCTTGGTATCATTGGCGGTGCTGATGGGCCTTCTCTTTCTGATGATACTGAGGAAGATTTGCTGTCGATGTACCTTGAAATGGATAAATTCAATTCGTCGACCGCTACATCTGCAAGTCAAATGGGCGATTCATCCTCCGCTGGTGTAGAAGCAGCAGCAACTTCTACAGATGATATTGCTGTTGGTTTGAAGGAGAGGCCGAGAGTTAGACATCAGCATAGCCAGTCCATGGACGGCTTTACAAACATAAAACCTGAGATGCTTGTCTCGGGGTCTGAAGAAGTCCCTGCAGCTGATGCCAAGAAAGCCATGTCAGCTGCAAAGCTTGCCGAGCTTGCGTTGATTGACCCCAAACGTGCAAAGAGGTAGATCTCCTTTGGACTCATTTCCCTTTTTGTTTAACATGAAAAGAAACTGATAGTTCACATTTCTTGGCGTATTCTTTATAGTGTATCCAGAACAGATTCTGCATGCTGTTATGTTTGCCCATTTTCTAGTCAGAATCATCGTTGCTGTACAATTTATGTATGTTGTGAAACTTACTTTGATGTTCTACCTTAATTGCGAGAAATGTACGATATTATGCTAGTGTTTTGTTTTTTTTTTTTTTTTGTCAATGTCTGACAACAGGTTAGCTTAGCTTTAAAAATATTGTTATTACTTCACCATTCTTTCTGTGTGCGTGAGATTGCAAATTTTGGACAAAACAAGTGATAGACTTTGTGGTCTTCCCTTTTTGTACAGTTTTGTTTCATACTAAATGAAAGTTTTCATATATTGGGGTGAGTAGGTATCATTTTTTTTTTTTTTTTGGTGGCATTATATCGTCTTTGTACAGTATAGTGCATTTCCTTGTAATTTTAATTTTAAGGGAACTAACTTGGTCTATTATCATGATTCTGAAAATATCAAGGTTTTGATGATTTTCTGCTTGATAAAATGGAGGACGATATTTTATGTCAAGCGATGAGTCAGCTTAGAAAATCTAACTGTATTTGATTATGGATAATGTTTTGATGCTAACTTTTTCTTAAGGGCCTGTAGTTTGTTTTCAGTATGCTCCCTCTCCATGCAAAAGCATGTTTCCTCCAATCTTTTCATGACTGAGATTGAAAAGATGTTCATATCTGTTTTCCATGTCTTTTAGTTATTGTGTTTGTGATTTCCTTTGTTGTGCAATGCATAGGATATGGGCAAACAGACAGTCTGCTGCTAGATCAAAGGAAAGAAAGATGCGGTACATTGGCGAACTTGAACGGAAAGTTCAGACTCTGCAAACGGAGGCAACGTCTTTGTCCACTCAGTTGACCCTCTTACAGGTGGATTACATATAATTAGTATGCTTATAATTTCACGTCCATGCATGGAAATTTTTTGGTGCTTATTCTATATTTTCACATCTTTTAGACTCCAACGTTCTGTTTGATCTGTACCCTACTTGAGGAGTGATATCATTTTTTATTTATTGTCTTATAATCAGAGAGATGCAAGTGGTCTCAATGCCGAGAACGGTGAACTGAAGATGCGATTGCAGACAATGGAACAACAGGTTCACCTGCAAGATGGTAATGGCCTCCTTCTCTGTGATTGCATTTTTTAGGCTACTGGCACATTTATATTTTCCTACTCTCAAATTCATCAAATCTCTCTGGTTCCCAATTATAGTAGCAAATGTATGTACTTGTTTGAAGAAATTTTTGTATGCATTATAGACACTGGTAGACGTTGGAAGTTGCTTTGTTCATACTATAGCATATGGGATTTTGCAGTGTTAAATCCATCAGGGCTTGGTACAGGAATGACTCAATTGGACATATATAAAGACATAATAAGAGTCAATACAAAGCAAATTGGATCAAGTGATGCATTAAAACATAGCTTTATAATGATTTCAGGATAAGTTGTGTCTTATTGAGAGAGGAAAAAGGAGGTGAGGTGGTATGAAGACATACTTGGGTTACACGTATCAATTTAAGAATGTGGGTAACAGCGAGATACTTGACACAGTTAGCAAATTTGGATATAATTGTAGGGAATTGATTAATAGACTTCTGGGGAGGGAAGGACTCTTTAGGCAGGAAGGTGCGAACTTCTTTATCTGGTGAATTTCGAAGTGGGAGGATGAGTTTCTATTGATATTAAAATTTTGCTTGGGTTGCATTTGGGAGATTGTTGGATTGGAGTGGTGCACTGGTGCTTCTAGTTCTAATTGAATATTCTAGTTAATGAACGGGAGTTCTCCTTGACTTGGCTCTGAGAGGTAATCAGATGTGGGAGGCAGATTTTTTACAAGATGTATTTTTCAATTACTTTTGAGTTTAGAGTTTATTATTAGTCAGACCAATATTTCTAGGTGCAACTTGCAGGGCTTCTTGCTTGTCTAGATGCAGAAAAGATGTTGCTTCATTGAAGCGAGACACATTGTTTTAAGAGGTTAAAGATGGCCTTGGTATTTTTTAATTGTGATTTTTATCCTTTGATAAAAACCATAAAATTGTATATGTATAATCAAGTATGAAAAAAGATAATCTCTGCAGAAAAAGTAAGATAGAACATAATGGTTATATAAAGGGGGAAAGAAATCACTTTTTACCCTTAAACCTCGTGATGCGAATCAATTTTTTAAGTATTGCTATTTTAACTTACAATTAGATTTTCATTTGAAGAACTGATGAGCTTTTATGTGCGTTCAATGGGTGTTACAAATAGAGGCCAAGTACTAAAATGACAGGGTTATAGACAAATCAGACACCACAGTTGGATTTTTGTCGAAATTAGTGAGTTTTTAGAGGTTTATTCTGTTAATCTTGAGCATTGTTTTACTTGGACTTAAATTTGTGTTTTGATTTGTGGGGGCTTCATTTTCAATGAAATTTGGGCTTGGAGAGACTTTTTGGTTGCATTTTGTTGGAATTAGTGGGTGAATGTAGTAATGCATGCTCAATGGCGAAAATTGTAACCCTTATTCAAGTCTAAAGATTCAACGAGGGCAAAGTAAGGGTAAATTTTGAATTTTTTCCCTTGCATAAAAAGTATGCATATGTATAAATGAAGCACTTTACCCGAAGGTATCTCTCTTGTGGGGCCATCTTTACCAGTTTTTCTCTTTTGACAGCTTTAAATGAAGCACTGAAAGAGGAAATCCAGCATTTGAAAGTATTGACTGGCCAACCAATGTCAAACGGTAGACTAATTACAAACTTTACTTCCTATGTAGCTGGCCAACAATTCTATCCAAACAATCAAACAGCGCATACTTTGTTAACTGCTCAGCAGTTTCAGCAACTTCAAATCCACTCACAGCAGCAGCAGCAGCAGCATTTTCAGTATCATCAGCTGCATCAGCTTCAGCAACAACAAATTGGGGGCATAAAAAAGAAAGGGTCAGTTTCTTCTCAAAGCTCGGAAGATAATATGTCAGACTCGAAGCCTCCTACCACTTGTTGAAAGAGCTGATCCTGATGACGACCAAGTACGTCGAGAATAGTTTATTTGTAAAGAAAAGAGATGGCTCACTGTCTTAGAACATTATGGTTAGAAGTCGATTTTAGTTGCATTTGGTACCCAGATAGCACATTCCCCTCCCTGATAAGCATGCATTTGCTTTTTTGAAGTTCATTATTTGCTGACAACAATGTGGTAGATGATTTGTTATTAGCTTGTGGATATTTCTGTTAATGATGTTATTCCTATGTTGTCATTACTTATTTATTTATTTATGAAGATTCTTTTTATTTAGCTTTTGTTTCTGCTTCTGATATGAGAAGAAACAAATACATTCTTTGTAGTTTTCTCTCTCTTCATCATCCTCAGTTTCTAGGATTTGAGACCTTCAAGTCAAAAGGTGGGCTATAGTGTGGAAATCAATCAACTGCTTAGAGGGGAACATAATAAGGACTAGAAGTTTTTATTTAGAATTTGTTCATGACCATGTTAGAGAATGACATTTAAGTTTGAGAAGAATGATTTGACTTAAATCTATTGGATGACATTATCTTGTAATGATGGAATTAAAAAAAAAAAGGAATAATCAGCAAACTTGTACATAATTTAGAATTGGCATCAGCTTTTACAAGTTTGAAAATCTGTGATGTGTATATGGAGGTCCAACTATTAAGCTAAAACTATCTTAAAATTTGAAGTATTTTATGATAGTTTAGCAAGAGAATATGTTACATAGTAAAACATTTAAACTATTTTAAAAAGTTATTTTGAAGTGTTGACTGTTTGAATTGTTTTATGATAGTTTGGTAAGAGAATATGTTACATAATGAAACATAAAAGAAATCTTAGAAGTGTTTAGAATTTATGGTAATTTCTTAAGTCGTGATCACGTCTCATGTCTTGCCTCCCAACTTAGTCACCAGTTTCATGTTTCCTTTGAATTTCATCGGTTCTAAATTCAAGTGCCTGTTCATCCCTCGAACATTTCCTTTGAGTGACTGCTGCTGTTCATCCCTCGTTCGAGTGACTGCTGCTGTTTATAGTTAAAAGTTCTTAACCAACCTTTCTCACCAAGCTATAGGAAGTTTAGATGGACAAAATCAGAACTTTGAAATTATTATTTGAATTCGAGATGACACTAAATCTAACATTCTTGGACGAGGATAAGATTATGTTAATATGCATAAGGAAAACAGGCCATGATGGCTAATTAAATTAAAGATGATCTTGTTTATGCAATAACATCAATCGACCGTTTGCTTTATTAGTAAGGATGAAACCCTTTGAGCAGATTGGCCTCAATAGTTTCCAAGCAAGCAGGATCTCATTTATTCTCATATAATCCTGCATAATTCTATACACATTTACATGACGGAGTAGCCTGGACCGCCACCGCCTTCTGGGACGCTCCACTCTATGTTTTGCTTTGGATCTTTAATATCGCAAGCCTGAAGAGAAGTGTCATTGATTACAAGTTGAACTACAGAAACAAATACATAACAGTACAGAACATTCTTTTGTTATATGAAACACCTGAAAAAGCAATACAAAACAAGATGGGATATATGGATGGAGAGAAAAATAGTTTTTTTCTGAGGCTACTTGAGAGCTTGTTAGACTTTGGTTACTAAAGAGTTCTGTAATTATCAGTTAGATGTTCATTTGGATTTGGAGCCTCTTTTGGAGGCTTGGTTTCTCCTTTTGTTGGGTTGTTTTTGGGTATGCCCTCGTACATTCCTTCATTTGTCTCAATCTAACCCGGTCTCTTATTAAAATATATATATATATATATGGGGGAGGTATTTACCACCTATAGGAATATAAAATTAACAGACCTTAACAACAAAAAAGAAGTAAAAAAGTAAAACTGTAAAAGTAAAAGTAAAAAAAAGATCTTCATCAGTAGGCCCTGTCTAAGTTTTCATTTTATTGTTACCTTTGGCTGGATAAAAATTAATTTTTGGATCTCTTAAAAGAGAGATTTCAATGATTTTTGCCAACTTAATAGTTAATACTGCCTCAGTTCCCTACTCTACCCCTCCCCCCAAAATACACACACACAATCTTGATGAAGCTTCCCAGGGGTAAAGTAAAAGGTTCAAATATGACTACCATGGCTGCATGCAGAAAACGACAGTTCCCCAACATTCATCCTACCCACATAAGCCAAAGGGAAAAGAGCTCCCTTCTTCCCTAGAAAAATGCTGGCAGGAGCTCAACACCAGAAACTGTAACAAGTATAGTTCAAATGAAGGTCCAATACACTGGGCATTACCTTGCAATGAAGACAATTTTGAGCATTAATTTGCAACTTCATCTGGTTGTTTTCATCAGGTATGTACCTATGATTCCACCCGTGGCATAAAAAAAATTAGCATTGATCAGATGAAATTTTCGTAGTATAGGACACAAGCATAGGTTCATAATGTATTACTCGTATACACGTGCAGGACAATATCTTGATTCGGGTGCAGCATATCCTGGAAAATTTACTTCCTCTGGAATCTTAGGGTCCCTTAAGCGAAGGTGGGCTGGCTGGTCATGTTCGTGATTTGTGTTGCTCCTATAGGAACATATAGTTGACATAATTTATAAATATACATTTTCAAGTATTCATCAATAGTTATAAAACCAGATAGAAGTCTGAAAAAGAGAGAAAAAAAAAAACACTCTGCCCGTGGAACAATTATCTGTCACTAACAACTATCGTTACATGGGACACTTGATTCCTCAAGCAGACAACTAAAAAGTAACCACGTTACCATCCAACTTTACCTCAGTTTCAGAACTCATAAGTACCCAACGATAACATTTGCCTTAGGAATAAGGTGTGCCCTCCCATAATGAAGTATGGTTTCTCCTATTATTTATTTTTCTCCTTTTCTTGTTTTTTGTTTTGAGGGGCAGGCGAAGGAGGAGGAATCATCCCAAGGGAGGGTATGCTAGGATCCCGAACAATATAACTATGATACTATATTGCAATATATCTGACCCTAGCCTTTTGAGAGGGCTCTTAACCTCCACACTCCCTCTATTTATAACTGCTAGTCTTCCCCTACTAACCAACATACTGAGTAATTACAATTATGTCACTACTGATTTCTCAATATCGTTCCTAATATTTCCCTGAAGGACTGGATTTTATTTCTGGCCAGTCAAAGTTATACCAAACACAAGATACAATCAGTGAAAACTGAAAAGTGAATCATTTCCTTGCATAATCTACCCATTTGTCCTCACTCGTTTAACTGAAAATACAAAAAGGAAGTTATCTAGTAAAATACCTGTGTAGTGAGGTCGGCACATCAAATGACAGAAGACTATCATGCTTTGGATAATTAATTGGAGTATGTAAACTTGCAACCTGCACCAATTAAGATTAGAAATTTAAAATAAAATATTAAGTTGTTCCTTGTTATTATGTGGGTACTTGAACAATTCTTGTTCAACAATTATTATTTAAATAATTAAGACTAAATTTACAATTTAAAGCCCTTTCCCTTCACAAAAAAATCACAGCCAGCAATTTACTCTCAAAGTGATCATGCAATCCATTATGTGCAGGCTCATTTGACTGTTTTAATATTAAATTTTCTTAGCTCTACACAACCACAAGAAAATGAACCAAGGTACGTTTGCCTTGCACCATAGTAAGGTCAGAATGAACAAAACCAAGAAAATAATAAATTTGAGTGCTAAACACAAAAACTAACGTTACATTATGGGTGTATCAAAATGCACACAAGTAAGATCAAACCAGGTTTTGAAAGAGGGACTTCTCACATCTGTAGCTTCATGGTCAGGTTTTCCATGCTTTAGTGTCAGAGGAGACCTTCCTTTAAGTACATAGCTGTAGGTGGAAAAAATAATGTCAATGAAATTGTCGCTGATCTGAAAGAACATTAGAGATTTGAACAGTCTTTGCATAAAATATAATAATAATAACAAGTGATCATAATCAGCTGAAGGTGACGATGAGGACATACTGCTCCAGGGCACTTATGGTCAATCCTGGAATAAGACCATGCTCAAATGCCTGTACCATGAAAATTAGAATATATAAGATGAAATTACAGCAATATATTAGTGCATACTTTTTATTCTCCATATATTTTAACCTCTTGGCATTCTTATATATATAAACAGTCCTTGAATAAAAATAATTATAAATAGAGTTTGAAAAATAAAGATGGGAAGAGTCGAAAACAGTTATGTACAGGTCTATAGTTCCGAGCTCGATATAGTTCTTCCCATATCCATGAATCTTTCAAACTATCCCAATATGCTTCCATTTTCAAGCCTTCATGAAGGGTGCCAAATGCAGCCTCAGCTGCCAGCATTCCTGTTTGAAATTAGGCACTCGAAGATTAGGTGTATTTAAACAATATAATTGGTACTTCCAAGAACAGAAAAAAAAAATATGACCTACTATTCTTGAAAGCTTTCAAATTTTCAACATAAACTGAATGCTTCCTGATCAAGCATATTTAGACAATAGATGAATCACAATAAGTCAGATAATTTTGAGAAGTACCTGACTTCATTGCGGTGTGTGTTCCCTTGATCTTTGGTACATTTAAAAAGCCAGCTGAACATCCAATAATTGCACCTCCCGGAAAAACTGGATATGGAACAGACTGAAATTTAAATGGCATCATATTCCTATTTGATAGTGAATGATACTTAATGAAAATGAAAGTTGAATATATTCTCTTCTGTTTCTTATCAAAAAAAAAAACAAGAAAATGAAAGTCAATAAATTCTTTGTAATATAATTTAAGTTTGATGACAGCTACTAACAACCAATTTATAGAAATCTATCTTCTTTCCATTTGCCTTAACTACCCAATATGATAAAACAGATGTAAACAATAAAAATGAACAACTTGTTTTTCTGTGTTGATTTTTTCATTTTTTATTTGCCTAATTCCCGAGATCCCTCATCAATGTAGTGCAAGTACGATGATTTCTAGCTTTCAATTGTGTACTACAATTGAGTGAAATTCCAGAAAAGAAAAAGGTTTGCACACCTGAAGACCGCCTTCATTTAACGTGCGAGCACCATATTGGACAACTGTCCCACCTTCTAGAAGTTCTTTGATGGCAGGATGATGTTTCAATTTCTAACAGAAGCAAAAATCATGTGAAGCTGAATAAATAGGTATGCTCGAGAGGTGAATGTCAATGAAAATAATACAAAAACAATGTTTTACCTGAAATTCTTCATAAGGATTCAAGAAAGGATTCTGATAATTTAAAGCAACTACGAGGCCAATAGAGATCTGTAAAATCAAGGGAAACTTGAATTAGAAATACAAGATCCAAACCAGCATATACCTCGAGAAGTCGTGTGCATAAAAATGGCTTACAAACCATAGGAACTATAAGGGAACTACATGCCAATAAACATGATTGGCATATTTGTTCTCACAACAGCCTGTAAGTTGCAGTATGCTCGGTAGTAATTGAAGTGAACTGGTTTTGTTTTGGCAAAAATGACTAGTGATTGGGCTGAAATTTACTTTTAACTAGCGACAACAATTTGGCTTCACATAAGAGACAAGTTATAATCCTCTCAGAAAAATGAGGCTTTAAATTTTAAGCTAAAAATGTAACTTCAACGCGAGCACATTTGCATGCTTACACTGGGCATATGACTTTATCGCCAACCCTTTCTCCTACTTTAATGAATAATGAAAGATAAGTTTCATGTATGCATATACGCATAAAAATTTATTTCCAGAATAGAATCACAGCATGTACTTCACTGATTACAGAAGCATTTACTCTTCATCTTGAGGAGCGGGGCAATGTCGAATGCATGTTGAACACATAAATTAAAGTGAGAAAGAAGTCATTATTATTTCATTAAATTGGATGTGGAGAGACATAAATGAGATGGGTTCAATGAGATAAAAATAATAATAATAATAATAATTTAAAAAATAATATTCTTGGCTAGAAAGAAATCAAAGGATCTTCCAAGATATAGAAAAAAAACCTTTGGACTCATTTTGTGATTATGCACGCCTCTTGTTGGGGTGGCATTCACAAGAAATTCTTTTGTAAAATAACAGATTTATCATTTAACAAAACCTCACCCAAACCTCTCCCATTAGAGATTAATTCTTTTCGTAGGGGGTAAAAAATAATGAAACAAGTAAACTAAAGATTTTTTAGATCAAAAAGAACAAGCGAGTAACTTGATGTAAATAGAAATAGTGAAAAGGGTAATGGAAAATAGAAAGGTGATGAAACAAAAATGAAAGAGTTGAGGTAGGGAAAAAAATTATAACCCAAAAATTTCTTGGCCAGTTCCAATTTTTAGTGAGATTGATTTTGAACAAAAGGTGCAAAACAATGTCCAAAACCTTGCAATATATGCATTAGTTTTTTCTTCCATATATACATAAGCAATAGTGTTTTTGTATGTTTGCAGTTTGCTTATCCACAAAAAAAATAAAATAAAATAAAATAAAAATTTGCAGTTTGAAGTCTAATTTACTTGAGAAATAACAATCAACCATCCATGTCATCTTGTTATTCTTGTGTCGCATAGCTTATAAAATTAAAATAAAAAAAAGTTTTATTGTGTGTCATACAATGTATATTTTTTTAGGATAAGAAACAAACTCACCTTACATAGGTATTATAGACAATAAATTACAAAAATAAAATCATGTACTACCTGCCTGTCCTTCATGTGGTACAGAAATGAGCCCCCATATGTCTTTTGATTCAAAGGCCAACCCAAAGTATGAAGCACAGCTCCTGGATTATGCTTGTCCTCATTTATTTCCCACACCTGAGTATATCATACACATTTAAGAATCTATTTATACATGATGATCTCTTATCAAAAAAATTTATACACGATGATCTGGAAGAATGCGCAGATATATGAAATTATATGGAATTACATTACCGAGATCCACCAAATCAAACCCTTTGCGGTTTTTTGAATGGAAGTGATTTCATGTTTCTTATAAAAGAAAAAAACTGCTGAGATTATCATGGTAGTAAACAGACCTGCCTATTTAAAAAGAGGAAAATGATTTGCAAGATGACAATAGCAGGATGTTTCATAGAGATATAACCGTTAGGCCATTACACAAATTAGGGTTATACATTGTCCAAGTAATCAACTAAACCAAGCCAGGTAACAAAAATAGCTTTCAACAAAAAGTTCCAATGCTTTCACTCTGTCAAATCTGGCTTTTAACACCGCTCAAATAGATAGGAGGAAAACAATCGTTCACGTGCATTTGAATTCTTGATACACCGATCAACTCTCAAAAGGAAAAGAGACTAACGTTCAATGGTACCTCTTTAATTCCCAAAGCATAAGTCTGATGCTGAGCGTTTACTTTCTCCCTCAAGCTGTATTTCTTCATTATTTTCTGTTTCATGGTATAAAGAAACAAAAAAGGCAGATACCATTATAAGGTGAAATCATGAAAATTTGATCATATCCAGCTCATGCAGAAGCATATTATTCATGAAACCTCTGATAATGATCCTCGACACCCCTCAGCCAGAAGCATTATGCGCCCTATATAGAAGAAAAGGACATTACACATTCGTTTAATATTATCGTTGAAACAGAGAAATGAGAAAGAGAGATAACCTTTCAATTCCACACCAAGTTGAAAATTCTCCTTCTTTGAACCATCTTTTGCTACTCCCATGTCATTAGTTCTAATACCAACAACTGTATCTGCTGTATCATATAATACCTGAAAATTCCACCATGTAACTTGAGAATATCATCATCCAAGAGCGTGTTAAGTGTTGAGAAGAAAGGACTTAAATGAGTACTTCACTCGCAGCAAAGCCTGGATATACTTCTACTCCCAACTCTTCAGCTTTCATTCCCATCCAACGAACCAACTGACTTAAACTACAAAAAGAAGGGCGGAAAAAGCATGTACTTAAAGCAGCCCATTCAGAGAAAAAAATTAATTAAAAGAAAGTAATAATCTACAATGCTTTTGGCAAGTGGGGAGTGTAATGAAATAAAAAATCTTCTCCCCCACATCCAAATAATAATAAAAAGAAATGTTATATTCAATGGGGAGATTTCAATTTCCATTAATTTAGAAATTATAAAATCTTAATCTCCTCACTGGTGCCCTCTCTGCAAGCAGCACAGTGAGTCTATTGGCCATATTTTTGTCTCCTGTGACATTGCCACAATATTATGGGCAAAAATTTTGAACCTTTTTTATTGGTCGGTTGCTCTCCCCACTGATATGCTCCTTTTGCTAGCATCTACCCTCATCAGCCACCCTTTCAAGCATGAGAAAAGATGCTTTTGGCTTCACTTCATTCGGGCTCTCTGGACCTTATGGATAGAAAGAAACCAGTGGATTTTTCAAGCTAAGGAATGCTATCATAACCTTATTTTTTAATCCATAGTTTATTTAGTTATCACTTGGTGTAAATGCTCTTCTATCTTTCAGCACTGTAGTTTTGTTTCATTATTATCCAATTGGAGGGCTTTTTTGTAACCCAATCTTGGGTTCTCTCCCCACTCTTGTAATCTTTCTCTCTTATTTCATATATCAATGAAATCGTTTTTTTTTCAAAAAAAAAAAAGAGTAAAATCTTAACAAAGCTTTTACTCCCTTTGGAAAGTCTTAATCATACAATGACATAATCTTTAATTAATTGAAAAGGATGGTGATTTAAAGAAAAACACCCTTTCCTTTCCCTTCAACCAAATTGGTGAAGCCAGCATACGGGGAATAACTAAAGTGCTGATCATATTGTATACGGTGATATAAAATTAATATTGTATTCAAATTCTAGATGGCTAGAGACTTGATTCGATACATGTTTAGTAAGTACCTTATCACATAGTTTCCTTCATTATTAAAGGGGCAAGGAAGTGAAATGGCACGATTTTTTGTTAGAAACCAAAAATTATCAGAAGTTACTGGAACACTGATTGGTGCCTGCAAATAATTGACAGAAAACATATTAAATATAGAATGAAGGAGAAAAGTGATTGTTGCTTAGAAGTTTTTACTATGCTAAATAGGGATCTATAGCTTCTAATTCCAGGTAGAAAATAGAAAATTAGTTAAAAGCATGTTTTAACATTCACTTGTTGGAAACTCTCAAGGCAAAGACTTCCTTATATCTCATAGATGCAAGTGTAATTATTTTATTCATATCAAAACAAGCTTTTTCTGTTATAAGAAACTAACTTTTAGGAGTGGAAGTACAACGACGCCATACAAAAAAACAAGCCCACAGCACCTAGAGGACTCAATTTTATAAAAAATGACTCCAACTATTTTTCTCTTTTTTTTCTTGTTTTTTTTCCTATTCTTAACAAAAGGTCACCCCAAGGGTGTTTAAGAATCAAAAAAGAATTTTAAGAAGGAGCTGTTATCTTCTAAGAAAATCAATTTGGAGGTGTGTTTTTAGGTAGTCAGAAGATTATTCAATTGGTGGTTGATTGGTTTCAAGGAAGCACAAGAGACCATAGGGCAGGGCTTTTATGTATCAACTGTTTCTTTTTCTTTCAAGGAGAGCAAGAGTTTTTTTCATTCTTCGTAGTTAAAACTTCAATTTTGGTTTATGGTTGGGGAGATTATTTTGGTTTTCGAAGGCAAAAGTGCTCTTTGGAAAGAAAGATTCAGCTTTTTCTATTTTTAGTGAAATATTCAGTATACATCATACATTTATAAGTTTAATTGAATTGCTATAAAAGAGAAACTGAAAAGATAAATAAATAAACCTCATCCTCCTTCCATGTGGGGATTAGTTCATCCAATGCTCGGGGTTCAAAAACATTTCCAGATAGGATGTGAGCGCCTATTGAGAAACAATAGGATGGTTAGACGGAACGACATAGCAAAAAAAATCCATAAGAATTGAGGAAAATAAATCTCCATGACCAAAATGGTTTCAAGAGAAGGCATAGTTGCTTCGGATAGGGAATAAAAGAAAAATAAATCATTGCTAGCAACATCCAAATGAACTTTCGCTTTCAATAATAATCAGGTGCATTATGAAAAGAATCCCACTGACATACTTCATCATAACATCCCTAAGTTGTGGCACTGTCCTTCAGACATTCCCTAAATCTTCTCCAGTTCAATTGCTTATTCTCTCGAGTCCAAGTAGATAAAGCTCAACCACATTGCTAAAATACCATTCAAAATGTAAAGTTCAGATGGAACCCAGATTCCAGAACTTTCCTCCACTTAACTGTTGCAGGAACTACTACAATGGCTGTTCTGTACAAACCTGACGGGACCAAGATTCTCAAATTACATCAAAATTCAGAATTTAATCCATGCATGCAACGGCACAGCAGTAAAATTAAGATCCAGTGGCAATTTTACATACTACGAATGGTCCAGAAAAAGAGAGCAAGAGTAGGAATCAACAGTTAGACAAGTCAATTATCTCAGTAACCGCTAATCTAAACACAATTGCACACAGTTTACATCTACGGTATCCATCTGAGTATAATCAAGCGGCTTACCAACTTCAGCGCCTTTCTCCACCACACAAACCGATAAATCAGCACCCTTCTCCCGGCACATCTGCTTCAACCGGATCGCCGCAGATAGCCCTGCAGGTCCTGCTCCAACCACAACGACATCATATTCTATAGACTCTCGTTCCGGCTCACTGCTGAATCTCCTCAACATACCCACGTAACTCCGACCTGTGTTTCTTCTGTAACCTCTTATATTACAACATTTCAGCCAATCCCCAGTTGAAAATAAGGTTTTAGATTTACCATGGCACCCGGGAAAGCTGGAATACCGATGCCGACGACAATGTGATGAATACCCAGATGCAGAATTTGTGGGGTCTGTCTCATTCGATTGTTTCCGAGTGAATTCAGATAGAAGAGAGAGTGATTTCGAAGTTGAAGCATTGGCGCGTAGGTAATATAATGAACAAGAGGATGTAGAAGAAGAAAGGGATTTCGAAGGAGACTTGAATTTGGAGAAAATTGAACGAAAGAAAGGCATGATTATTGAAGAAGCAAGTCGAATGATCAATGGCGAAGTCTGTTCATTGAAATTGGACACAAAATGGCAAAGCTTTGTACAGTAGAGACGTGAAGTAATTTTTTCTTTTTTCTCTTCTTTTTATTTTCTTCCTAATTCTTGGATAAGATTGAATTGTGATAATATAACAACTATCCAATCTTGATCTTCCATTGAAAAAAAAAAGGAAAGGAAAAAGAACAGATATTATAAAATATATATATATAAAGAACATCTAATTAAATTTATAATATATCATATCTATCCTCGTAATTTTTTGAAAATTTGTCACATGTTGAAGTCATGACCCATTGGTCATTATTTTAAAATATTTCTCCAATCATTAAAGAACGGCAGGAATTTTATGTTCATCCCAACCTAACTCAAGTGTACAAAAAACCTTAATACATCTCAAAATTCATTGCTTCGATCCCTGTTTGTTAAACTACAAAAAAAATTATAAATTTTTATAGGTAAGAAAGAGAGTATTTGTTTTTATTTTTTTATTTTTTGTTGTAAAACTATATAATATTTTTTTAATCCAACATATGGGACAAAATTCGAACCTTCTTAAATCACTCGACTCCCTTACTATAATTGTACAACACGTCATAGATAGTTATATGTTTTTTCTTTTTGTAATAATACCTACAAATATAATCTCATATATTATAGATTTATTTATATTATTGATGTATAATCTTATTCAAAAGATCATGTCGTGCACATCATTAATGATTAACTAATTAAACTAATTTGTTTGCATTACAACAATTGACTAACATATAACATTGTATAAACTTAATCATAAATTAACCTTCAATTTTGTTAGTGATAAGTTTTTCATTCAATTTCCTTCCATTTTGTTAGTGATAAGTTTTTCATTCAATTTCGTTAGTGATAAGTTTTTCATTGATAGGTGCTCATTCAATTTAGTCCGACAAATACAAATATCGTATGGAAAACACATTGATATGCTTTAAAAAAATAAACAATATTAGAAATATAAAATACATGATATATCTAAAATACACAATATATGATATAGATGTCTCTAAGAAGATTGAGCAGTGACAAGGGCCTTGGACCTTTAGGTATTACCATGAAGATCCAATCACCGTATTGCTCAGTCCAAGTAATGAGCTTCAATTATAGATATCCACGGCATAAGCTACACGAGCATCCATTACAAAAAATTCTAAAAGAAATGATATATGATACACAAACAGTTCTTCCGTGGGGTGGGAGCAAGAGTAACAGCACACTCGCAGTCAAAATTACACAAATGAGCTAAATCCACATCATACAACACGGCAAAGAATCTACAAATGCTCGCCTTTTTCTCATGAAAAAAACAAAAATGAAGTAACTTAATTAGCTTTGTTCACTCTATCTTTACACAGCATGTGCCATTCCTGAAGAACTGCAGCTTGAAGAGCAAGGTGCTCAACCTCTTCCGCAGTTAGTTTCGACAATGTTGACGGTCCCTTACCGTTCTCCTGACTATCTTGCTTCTTTTTCTCTCGTTCACCATCTTCCACATCTTCATCTTCTTCTTCGTCGTCTGATGATTTTGAGGACTTGGGTGGAGGTTGGGCAGCCTTGAGCAAGGCTATCCGTTCCATTGATATCTTCAGCCTCTCGGCGGCAGCCACCTTGACTTCATCTTCTGGCATGTACTCAACACCTCCATCAGTTATGTCATCCAACCAACCTTGAGGATCGGCTTCGATTTCCTTTGTGATCGATGCATCAGACGCTCGAATAACGAATTTGCATAGCATGGTCGTTGTCTCGTCACCCAAATCTACGTTTCTGCTTACTTCACTGGCTCCAAATATCATCATGCCCAGGAAACCCCCATACCATGTTTTTGCAGCCAAACAAAGCTACACAAGCATTCAAATGGGAACAAATTAGTAATGGATCCACAGAATATTTATTAGTTAAAACTGAAGACGAACTAGCTTCTGGCTGTGGTTAAAGATCTTTGAGATGAAGAACAAGATAGCTGGAACCTGAAGCTTAGAAGAAATCTTAAAGAAGAAGAAATACAAGAATGGGCGAGCCTAACTCTTCATCTATCCAGCTTCAGCTTCACAAATGCAGCAGATTCTGTCTACTGGAAGCTGAAGCCAGGGGGACATCTTTCTACAAAATTTCTTATAAAAGATCTCTACCTTACCCACTGTAATTTGAAGCCATTTGGAAGGACCCCTACCCAAAAGGAATAAAATTCTTTATCTGGGAATTAAACCACAGAGCCATCAACACAGTCAGAATCACAGCAACATGTTTTCGTCTCTTGTGAATATGCCTATCCATTTTGGATTAGCATCCTTTCATTTTTTGGATGGCATACTGCCCTACGGATAGATCCTCCCCAATTATTGGAAGCAACCCTTGAGGGACAACATTTCAAAAGGAAAAGAAGCTATTAGGGATGAATCTTATTAGAGCTTTCCTATGGCAAATTTGGAGAGAGAGAGGAACCAATGCATCTTCAACGAAAAAGATCTCTCATTCGATCGGATTTTTTTAGCTATAATTTTATTGGCTATTTCTTGGTGCAAATGTTCCCCCCATTCCACAGCTATAGCTTTTCTTCTCTTATGTTTAGCTGGAAAAGCTTTTTGTAATCCTATTTTTGGGCTACTTTTGTAATTTCATACCTCAATGAAATTATTTCTTACACCAAAAAAGACGAACTAGCTTCAACTTCCAAGGAGTATAACATTTTTCTATTCATCTTATTTCCTGATACCATTTTAAGAATTAAAAACCCTGCTAAGCCAGCAGAAAAGAATCAAATATGCTCTAAAGTTAAACGAGTTAATCCACAGTTGAACACTTCACCAATCATGTTGAACAAGTAAATTCAAAATATTCAGAAGAGGAAAGAGGAAATGAGCTTTTTGGAAGGGTTTGAGGTAGTGATCCAAGTAAAATATCTGCAGTTTGTCTACAACACTATTGTCTCACATAAGAAGCAAGGCCACTAAGAGTAGAAATGGCAACTCGAATGTCTAGGGCAGGAATGAGAGAAAATTTCAATCCCTATCCATCCCGCCCCATTCCCCAAATTCCTCATCCTACTCCATTTCCTGATTTAATTCCTAACCAGCAACTCACCAGTTGATCTTTTCTTCTGGGAGTTTTCTTGTTGCTACTTTTGAAGCTCGGTGGTAGTGAGTTTTGTGGATATGGCTTTTTGGATTTTCAATATCTCACATGGTGATTCTGTTCTTCATTGTTTAGTCTATCTTTTGGTTCTTGTAATATATTTGGAGAACTTGTCTTTATTATTTTGGTCGTTTGGTTTTCTTTTTCACCCATTTTGGCAGCTTGCATCCTATAACATTTTTTTAACTTTTCATCTATCAAAAACAAACAAAAAAACAAAAAAAGTTGTTTTTTTGTTCAAAAAAGAATTCCTATCCAGAAAAACAAACACAATATAAGTGTACGATTATAAACAGACATAGTAACATTACTTTAAGCTCTCTTTTGTTGGCACTTTCCTCTCAACTTCCTTTAGTCCACCTGCTACCACAGATAAGGTACACTATTGTCTGCTCACTCTGATCGCCAAAAACTATCCCTATCTTGACATGACCAAAAACTAAGTCTTTTCCTACGAAGTCATCCATTAGACGTATTGGTTGAATGACCCTTGTTTTAAAAACTGACACCCCTATCTTGAGAAAATTATGCGCCCTTCCCTATACAATACACTCTCGGGCAAAGCCACTCTTCTAACCATGAATGTCAAAAGTGGGGAGGACGTCACTCTTCCTGGGGAACCCACTTAGCCACTTGGTCTGCCATTATGTGCCACTCGAAGTGTCTTATTTTTTTCCCCAAGGCTAGTGTGGTTACTTTTATTGGATAAGAAATGATTCATTAAAGAAAGGACAAAATAACAGCCCAAGGACAAGGGCCGAGAAGGCCCTCTCCACAAAACTATCAAAGAAAAGCTCCCCAATCAAGTAATATCATAGAGAGGCTGTAATTACAAAATAATTTTGTATTCCTATGGCACCACCACGAAGCTAACAAATGAACACTATCACAAATGAGGCTAGAGTGGTTATGCTTATACTCACTATCACAACATGAAAGTTCTCTCAAATATTTCCAATTTTAAAGTTCCATCCAATAGATTGATTGGCCTCATTTGTACCACCATTCTGATATGAGGTTGCATTTTGTGGCATCTGGTTTGGGTCGAGGAGGAGTTGATCATCTATTTCTTTTGAGTCTGTCCCCCTTGACAGACAGGAAGATTTTGGAAGTTTCTGCCTTACTTCTTCTGTCGAGGGACGTTCCTTTTTGTTGGGAAGGAAGGATTCTGAGGTTTGGTCTCTTAGCCCATCCAAGGGGCAAGCAGTTTTCCTGTAGCTCTTCTTTTCACCAGTTTAGTTCTTCCTTTCTTCCCCCTTCTGCCCCGTTGTTTGTCTAACTTTAAAAGGTTTAAATTCCAAAAGAGATTTTTCTAAAAAAAATTGTATTGCAGGTTTTTCATGGAAAAGTCAACATTTTGGATTGTATCCAAAGGCATTCTTCCTTCTTCTTTGGGCCACAGTGTGTGTGCTTTGCAAAAGTGCCTCAAAGGATCTTGACCATATTACGTGGAAATGTTAGTTTGCTTAAAATATTTGGGGTTAATTCTTTGAGTTGTTTGGGGTGTCTTGGGTTCGTAATAAGGACTGTCGGGCGCTGGTGGAAGAGGTTTTGTTTTTTTATGTTTTAATAAGAAACCAAGCTTTAGAGAAATGAAAAAATATACAAGGGTGGGTTTTGTTATTCCCTCCCTTTGGGGATAAGGAAAGGTTTTTGTGGCAAACTTGCTTTTTCTTTTCGCTATTTTGTGGAGATTTGGCTTGAAATAAATAATATAATCTTCTGGAGGTTGAGAGATCCATGTATGAGAGCTTTTTTTTTTTTTAACAAGAAACCATGTATGAGAGCTTATTAGATTTAGTACCTCTCTATGGGGTCTGTTTCTAAGGTTTTTAGATAGGAGCCCCCTTCTCTAAGTGGGCCTCCTTTTATAGGGCTGGTTTTTATGTATTTCATTGTATATACTTTCATTTCTCTCAATGAAAGTTCAGTTTTCTCATTAAAAAGTAAAGGAAAAAAAAGATTGATTGGAATGTCCAACTTAGTTGATACCTTCATGAACCACAAAGTTATACTTCATGGAAGCAAATATGAGTAGGGTTCACATAAATGGGTTGGTGTGGGAGGGGGAGGGAACTGAAACAACAAAACATCAATAAGGCAAAGAACCGCACCTGAAACCCAGCCAAAGTTCGAATAATATATGAACAAACTCTGTGGAAGGGCTTGGAAGACAACGATTTCAGTCCACTCAAAAAGGGAGATGCTCCATATTGCTGCGCAGCAGTAGCCTTGAAGCCAGTCCCCTCATAAATATAAGTGCCAGTATACTCTACAATTGCAGGTAAGCTGGGCCATAGGCGGAAAAACTCAACTGGAGATATCTTATGTGGCGAGAGAAGCTCAGTGAGCGGGATTTTGTAAGGAAGACACCTCAAAATCACAGGTTCTCCTAGTTCTGGCCTTAAGCTTCTCTTTTGTCTCATAATATGAGAATCTTCTTCAGTGTAATCACCGTCATAATCTCCAGCCCCACCACTCCCGTAGAAGGGGTAGTATAAGACTTGAACCCAAAGGGCACATCTCTCAAAATGTGAGACACCAACTGTTACACTGCACAGAACTGGATCCTACAAAAGCGGAAGTAGAGTTGTGAGATAGCGTTGCCTTGAAAAACGAGGTAAGAGATGGCAAGTGAAAAAAGGATTCTTCTAATATCAAATGAAAAGTTAATCAGAATTAATCCCAAAGGTACACTAGGTTATGACAAATAAATCATTTAAAACATCTCTTAACATTCTCCTAGACGAGTTAAAAAATTCATTTTTAGTGAAGAGGCTCAACATCTGAACTAGTAGTTTAGTATGGAATTAAATGATGCTGCTGCAGTGTATTAGAGCTTACTCTCTTACACCGATTCCATATCTATTAATTTCAAAAGCTTAAAATGCTAGGCTGTGGTTGACTCAATCATTCTAACTCTTGATCAAAATTTCAAAGGCAATGCTAATAGTTTTGCTCACGAAAATTTAACTGATAATTTCAATCAAGCTATATATTCTTGTCTATATGAAGATCGGCATCTAAACAACCGCAGGTAAAATTAATTTAAAGAGAAAATATCACTATCAATAATTGACAAATTTTTTCTATCATTTAGTTGAAAGTCACTGCCCAACAAAGTGAGCCACTAAAAAGAAGGGAAAAACAACAAAAGGAAAGAAAAAAGATATATTACAAAGGGGTACCTGAGAAACAAGATTACGCAGCTGTCTTACTGCTTGAGGAGAACCATCCATGAAAGACAATGCTCCAGACAACCCAACTCGAATATCCACCCGATTGAGTTCAAGCTCCGTTAAGTTTAGAACCTGCAATATGTCAATACGCTCACATACATGCACCCAGACCCAGAAGAGAACCAAATAAATATCCATAGAGCTGTACTTCATTTTGGGAGGTTTTTCCATTGCTTTTCATTAGAATTAGAGAGTTAATAAAGCAGAAGTCGTATAGAAGGTAAAAATTGCAACTCGTTAAATTTTATGAAATTGAAAGTTTAGGATTAAAAATTGATAGACCTTGAACAATAGTTGATTTTTTCCCAAAGAAAACTAAATATTATATTTTGCCTATTTACCATTGAGCCCATGTTTGTTTAGGGGATAGATCTTTTCTAGATATATTATGGATTATTTCCATAGTATTTTACTTTTTTATATTAAAAAGGAAAAAAAATTGATCCCAAATTAATAGTTTCTATCCAATAAAACTACAGTAACAAGAGAAGAGAAGCATCTTTAACCTTCAAATGCAGAGTAATCCTTCCATCGCTTGAGTTTGCCAAATGATATGCTTCCACATAGCAAGGATCACTACTGCCAGTCAAAGTCATTGCAGTTGGAGGAACCTTGAGAAGAGTAGAGTCAATTCCTTTTGTCAGCAAAAGAGTTAATTCACTAGGGTCTGGCCTCCAAAGCTCTAGAATTGCCTTGTGAACCAAACCTTCCAATTTTCTGTCCTGAGCTGCAGCTGCTTCATAGAACTGCACGGTTAGTTTGTGATGGCTAAATGGGTAATCTCCTCTGGCTTCACTAACCCCAGCCCACCTGTAAATATGCATAATCGTCTTCATTAAATAAACTTTTCACTCAATTATTTTTCAAATAAAAAGAGAAAAAAAAAATCTATTTAAATAGAAAAACAAAAGGAGCTTCTAACCATTGAGCAACGTTTCAGAGGAAATCAATAACCTAATATTATGTATGTCTAATGAAGGCTGAATAACCACGAACACAATACCGTGGTCTTCAAATTACACATATGCTGAAATATTCAAATGCTTAAAAATCAGGAAGGGTTTTCTTTTTTCCCTTTTTCTAAAGGAAGAACTGATTTCTTTTTAATAATTAACATGTGCATAAAGGGAGGCTAGGGGGGTACCACCCATATGAGAGAGAAGGGAGACCATATATACCAAAAAAAAAACCTCCAAATAACAAAAATTTTAAAAAGAAATATTTCCAAAATTTTGGAATCCATGGCCAAAAAAGAGGCATGAGGCTGTCACTCTATCCCAAGCTTTTAAAGTGAAGAGACCAGACTTTGACATACGAACAAGACCGTGTTATTTTAAAGTTATTTCCTTTTCTGAAAAAGGAAGTCTGTCATTGAATTAACGGAAAGCTACAAACAGCTTACAAAGTTACAAAGATTACAGTAAACTCCATAGGAGTATAAACAGCTCCCTGAAAAGCCTGTATTAAAGACCAATGAAAGAACGTCCTAAATCACTCCCAAAAACCTTTAGAAAAACCCAAGAAAAGTTAGGAAGGGGGTTGCCAAGAAGCCTCTAAATGATAGAGAGAAAAAATTACAAAACAGAAGATCTCTCATTAGAAATGTAAACAACTCCTTAAAAAAAAAAGGATAATTTGCAGAAAGAAGAACATCCTAAGCCACTTTCAACAACCTTGCTAAAGAGCTGATAATCTGACAAAACTCAATAGGGAATATTTGATTGCAAATTCTGAAAAAAGAAAGTAAAAATTTTACCCATAGACTACAGGCTTCCTCTAAACTTCAAAAAAGTCCACCTTCCCTTTAGAGACAGCCAGTCCCCAAACAAGAACTATTAAATCAGCCAGTCAAAAAGAAGGGAAAATCCCACTTCAATCTTTCAAGAATAGAGAGAAAAGAGAGATATTCCAAAGCCAAGAGTCTTCAACAGCGTGAACTCCCAAAAACGAACTTTGAGTCTTTCTTTTCAAAGATGAAGGATAAAGCTAAACCTAACCATCAAGATTCTAGCCTCTGCTGCCTACCATCCTTGCTCAACAGTCTTCAAAAATAAAAGATAACCAAACCTAATTAAAAATGTCATTTCTAGAACATTGCAGTTACCATTAATCCCACTAGAATGACGGAAGGAACCAAGTTGTGCCTGTTTGACCGAAATGAAAAAAAGGTCCTAGTGCCTTTTTGGGTGGTTCGGCAGGAACTAGCATTAAGGGGTAAAAATAATTTCCCTGTACACTTAGGGGCATCATATAGTGAGAATTGAAAACCACCGAGAAAATTAGATATTTAACAATCCAATATATACTGACCTGCTTTCTGAATTGCTTGAAGCATACTTGATTCTCTGTAGTATTAAACGACATTGGTGTTTGTTGACTGAATCTGCCAAGCCATTACTTCGAAATTCTTCAAGTTCTTTGGTCAATAACTGGCCAGCCCTAGGATGACGTGATCCTAATCTCTGAGCACACAGAAGCACTGCCTGAACATCTTGAAGTCTATTTGTTGTCTCTGCTGATGAATCTACGTTGAATAAGACCTTGTGGATATTTGTTACAATGATATTTAATGCGTCATCAGGGTCATCAGCAAGAAGGGGATCCAAACCTTCAAGATCTATATGCTCCGAAATTGCCCAAAGAAGACGGGCACATATTCTTGGGGTATTTACCTGCCAAGATGATAATGAACCATTAAAAGCATATCAATATATTTTACAAAGTAAAAAGGAGGAAGATAAACTAATTGAATTACCTCTCGTAAATCTTTCACAAGTTCACGTTGCAAGTTCTGCAACCTCGTCTCATTCAAAATCTGATCTTGAGAAGCCCCATCCTTGACTCTTTTTACTCCTCCCCTGGTATCATATATATGGCATAGCCTAACAAGCAACTTCAAGTAACAATCAATTGCATACGTGCGGCCATCACAATCCCACTTGACACAGGGCCTACAGACTTCAACCACCTCCAATGCCGGCTCTGTCCAGTTTAACGCTCCATAACCAGTTCCATAGGCCAAGGCTCCAATAACCCTGCTCTCCATCCCAGTGTTCTTCTGTTCAGGTAGAGGTAAAGATAACTGAAAGCAACTTTCCACCAATGAGGCAACCAATTCCTCCCTGAACAAGCCTTTACTCGTAACAGTATTAAGATCGTCTCTAATTCTAGCATCTTCAAATAAAGAAGCAATATCAGTTCCTGCAAGAGGTTTTTGACCTCTACGAACACTTTCCTTGGCGAAAAGGTCAACACAGAGAGCCGTACGGCAAATACACGCTAAGGCATGCATACGATCAGACTCTGCTCTCAAGTTCCTCACCATAAGAAGTAGTCTCTTAAACAATGAAACCTACTAACGACAAGACATCATATTGTCAGGGTACAGTCCTACTTTGAAGGTCCAGGCAGAGATTTGAGATCCAGTGAAAAAATTATCGTCTTAGTAACACCACAAAAATGCAGAACTACATATTGCCTAACGAAAACAGAATAGATGAATATGAATACACATACCTGCATATGCAAATCAAGGAGGTGAAGATTGGTAACAACAGCTCTAACAATACTTTCTCTAGCCGAAGAGAATTCTTGCCTATCCCAGAGTGTGAGAATTGCTATGATCGACTGCGAAGCCCACTCAGGTTTCCCTCCAGGCACATCAGCCAAGTACAACATATTGATCCCCACCTCAAAAATTAGTGCCGGTTCCAATGACGAAGCTAAAAATGGCGCTAAATGAGTAACTACATCTGAAACTCCCACTAACCTCTCCGCACTTGAGTCCATGATGGTACCGTTGCCAGTAGAAGACTTCGAAAGCTTACTGATGACTTCAGCTGCCCCAGAAGCCACAGCCTTCACTGCATACACAATTGGAAACACAGCGGCCCTAAAACTCTCCACAGGCAAAATCAGGGACCTCGCCATTAACGCATTCCGCTTCTTCCAAACAAAGTCTGCCATTGACGAAATCCAGTTGGACCTAATAGCAAGAGAATTTTCACTATCCACCAACTTATCCCCTGCCAACCTACTCATTCTCTTCGAATCAAACTCCTGAAACAACCTTCCGACCGACTCGAAGGCAACCTTCGAAACAGCATCCGACTTATCCAACATGTTTTTCCCAATACGCAACCACCAATTCGATACCTTATCGAGCAAACTAACATTATTCTCACAGAGCGTGACAAGGTCGTCCCTAGCAAGAATACACCCCAAAGTTTCGGTGATCGAGAACCTCAAATTATCACTTGGGGAATCAAAACAATCAGAAATTTCTTTGTGGGACTCGGTAATCAGCTTGGCGAGGCGGTAGGAGGGGATGGCAGCGAGAATCGAGACTCCAGCAGCAGTGACATCAGGGTCAGGAAAGTCGAAATCAGTGCGAATGCCAGTGCACACGATATCCCAGAGATCCGCAGTGAGACGCGTAGAGCGGATAAGATCAAAGGCGAGCTTCTTGCAAACGGCAGAGGCAGGGGAGGCTACGATCTCCTCAACGGCGGACTTGGCGATGACGGAAATGTCCCGGCCAGCAGCGGATTGCTGCAGGGCCAGGAGAAGAGCGCCGGATTGGCGAAGCGCATCGTTAGAGCGAAGGTCGGCTTGGATCTGGGCGAAGAGAATGTCCATCAGAATGGGCTAACGATCCGAGGAGTACGAAACGAGAAGCAGCATAAATTGTTGTGGAGATTGTAGTCTGATCGATGGAGCAGGAGAGGAGGAAGAAATGGAAGGAACGAAGTTTAAGCCGGAAGTTGGAGGTGGCAATGGCGAACGAACATGGTTTCGATCGACGGAGTTTCTGGTCTGCGACGGGAGTTCGGGCTGCGGTAACCTCTTCCAAAATTGTGGGTTTTAGTTTAGGCCTACCACCGAGCCCATTACTCCTCCAGCTTATACAAATGGGATATTTTCTTTGTTAGTTAAATTACCAGTTTAGTTTCTCATTTTCCCGAATTTTGAAAATCATCTAACATGTGTTTGGTTCTCGCTGTGAAAGTAGAAATTTGAAAATAAATTATTCAATCAGAAATAGAGTTGTATTTTTTTTTTTTGTCGGATACAGAATTTTAAAAAGTATTTATTAATATTTTTTTTAGTGCAACCATTTATTAGTACACTTATAAGATTTTAAAATGTTTAGTTTAATTCTAAATAATATTAACTAATTCATTTACAGTTTTGTTATAAATTTTAAAGAATTATTATTTTACCTGTTTTAATTTTAATAAAAGAAAAAAAAAAGAAATGAGTTTATAACATAAATAATATATTTATCAAAATTTTTATTTTTTCAATTTAATTATATCTCTTTAAAAATTGTTATTATACACTTTATAGTTTTAACTTTAAAATCTGAAAATATCAAATAAATATTCATACAATCCGTAGTGATGAATGGCATAACAAACAAATCTTATTTTATAATGTATCCAATATATTTTTAAATTTTCAAAATTTTAAAAGTACCTGTTGGACGAAAGTATCAATATTGTTACATCTCAAAACCAACCAATTATCAGTTTACAAATTAGAGGAATAATCTTCATTTGAGGAATTTTGGATTATTGATATCAAAATCAATGGACAATTAAAGGAGTCTATTATAACTTTATCTTTTAAACTTGGGATCCTGGACAGAAAGATCCCTAAGACACAAAATTACAAATTCATGAATTTATTGATATGACTAATATAGTTTTAAATTCGTATTATGCTAATACAACAAAAAATGATCCTAACTGGTGTTGATACAAAACGAAACATAACATACAGTGTCCAAAACCAAATCACAGAGAGATCCAGTAGTTAGAAGGCTGGTAGTCAATGGAGTGTCTATCTATGCGATTTGTAGCGCTTTCGAGTGTGATCGTCTCTATCATTAGAATCCCTTCTGCGAGATCGATCCTTGTCCAAAGAGCTCCTCCAATAACGATCTTCCTTCTCAGAAGATCTCCTCTGATAACGGTCTTCATTCTCATAATAGCTCATACGAGGGGAATGTTCATCTTTTTCATTTGAGAACCTTCTCGATTCATGTTTCGTTTTCTCGTAGTTCCCTTTATGAGAGTGCCCTCTATAGTCACTAGAACCCCTCGTACGAGACCAATCATCATCTTCATCTATAGAACTACTTCTTCGAGTGTGTCCATCCTTCTCCAAAGAATCTCTCTCACTGGACCCTTCTTCCCTACATACAGAATCTGTTTCTCTTCTAGGAGGAGAAGGTACCTAAAACGAATAAGGAACTAACTCAAAAATATTACTTCTGATGTCACAATATGCAGACCACAGTCCCATGTTGAATGATCATCCATTGCATTACAAGAATATCAAGTAGAAGAGAAGAGTGACACTGTGAACACATGTTAAGGTTTTTTCTTTTCTTTTCTTTTGATGTATGTACATCGAAGACCTTGCTATTATTAAATTGAGACAAAGATTTCGAGGCTGATATGTGCCTTTGTTTTAACAGTTAGATCGATAATACATTCAAATAAGTACCTGAAACCGGGACATGTATCGTCCTTCAGGTGGAGGAGTAATGCCAAGCCTTTTTAAATCATCGAAAGGGATCGGACGTCTGCTCAAAAGGATATAGATTAGATATATTTAACCAGTTGATTACATAAATGTATACAAAGACAAGACTAAAAATATCCAGATCAAACACTCCCTGCCCCGAACAAGTAAATAAAAACACAAAGTAAAATAAGCCGCTGTATCCTTGAAGTACTTGCTACCATAAAAGGAAAGGCAGTTACAAAGTTGAGATTGGAAATAACAAGAATACACAAATTATCAATTGGGCTGGAAAATTATTGAGAGCTATTACAGCCCAACAAGCAATTCACCAGTTTGAAAATAAATGGCTAATCCTGACAAAAGAAGTTCATGTATGAACAGGGATTACTTTTACTTTCTCACCTTGCTACTACTCTAGGTTGGATGCAAATCTTGGGGAGGACAGGCATAACAGAAGTTCAGTCAGACCATACCATGTTTCTATGCCAATAAAACATCCATTGGCATAATACAAGAGAACTGAGGAAGCAGAACTAAAATCCATGCAAAGGAAAGCAATAACCCCATCCAGAAAACAACCCATCAGCATATATAATTAGGGAAGTGAACATACAAGGGAGCTCGGAATGGTCTTTCTCTTCCTCCAAATCGAAGTTGTCCAGATTCCTTCTTACCACCAAGACCCCCTCCTATTAAAAATAGGAGATAAAACCAAATAGATTTATGTAGGATGTAATAATTGTGAGACCATAGAACTTCCATTTACCTAATCTCCGTGGAACCCATCCTGGCATTAGCTGCTGTCGGTTGTAATCAACTATAATTTCACAATCATCTATCATCGAATGATGAGCATCCTGATGAAGAGAGGAACTCACTGTCAAATATCGATATCATTGGCCATTGAAACAAACATATAATTGTATTTATTACTGAAAGTTGAGATGCTTGGGAGGTTTTTCTTTTTTTTTTTAAATGAATAAGAAAGAACCGCGAAGTTCTGTGAATGATGGGAGATACAGCAAAGGTTTGACAAGCAACAAGAATCAACCTGTGCCAAGACCTTCCAAAGAATAAGTAATTAATTAAGAAAACCTAGTGACCATGAAAGAAAACAATACAACATCACATCCCACAAATGTGATTGCCATTGGACACCATAGAGCAAAAAGGAATGTAAACCAAAAACAAGGACAAAAGTAATAAGCTCAAGTGAAATTAAAGGACTCAAGAAGTTGTACCACCTTATATGCACGTCGCATCTCTTTTTCAGTTTCATATTCAACAAAAGCATAACCACGTGAAGAACCAGTTACTGCAAAATATCATGCAGCTTAGGTAAGAAACATAATTCTGTCTTCCATCACTTCCATGAACAGAGTAATCTGAACTTAAAACATGTTTATAGTATGAATATACCAAATATTGGAAATGTGACTTGAATTTTTGGGCACTTAATCAGGAAACTCTTTAAGCCAAATAAAAGATCAAATTAAGAATTAGATAAGGAAATCACCAATGTGTCTGACTAAGCGTAGATTCTTAACCCGGCCATACTTGCTCATAGCCTGAAGGATGAAATCTATTTTTCAGCTGACAATATGTTGAAGGAGAAATAAAAGGAAAAGCAGTAATTTATTAAATGCAACAAAGCAACAATAAAAAAAGGCAAGCAAGCTTTTGAGAATCCAATGGCCCGCAAGGGGCAACCCAGTTGGCAAGGGCTTGAGGTCTCTTGGTCGTACTGGCTTAGAGGTCTCAAGTTCGAACTATCTAGTGAGTTTAATACAAAAAAACCTTTAATGTCTTCCAAGTCTGGGCCTTGGGGCGGGCGTGGGTGTCCTTAGATATATGGGAGCAAAGCTCCAACCCCCAATTATAAAAATAAAAATAAAAAAAATAATCCAATGATTGAGAAAGCTTCTGGCACGCTCAATTCCTTTCTAGTCAAATTTTTCAAAAGGAAGGTGTACACAATTTGGACCGTCTTAATAGATGCTTTCTCCTCTCTTCAAAAAAAAAGACTTTCGTCTCCAACTTTAACTTAGACGTAGATTGCTTTTTTGGGGCCAGACTCTACCCTACATAAAGTTGACAAAGGATGCTTAACCTCGGGGAAGGACATTTAACCTCGGGGAAGGACATTTATAGTTGCAATGGCCGTTCACAGGGGTTTGGGTCACCAACTGTCCAGTCATCCAAACCTCAAATGTTCCCATCAACAACTTCAATAAGGGCAAAATCGCCTTATCAGGCCTGTTAGAGCCTCTTCTCTATCATAATTTATCAAGGATATAAAATTCTTCAACTCCCACGTTCCTTTATGCTTCCTGAATTATTTTCCCCTCTACCTTCTCAATTCCCATTGGTTCTCTAATAGGAGTTGGGCATAATCCTAATTGTTTCATGTAATCAAACAGAACAGTCCATATTCCCACCTAGGCACAACACTTCTGGCAGAATATTAATAGCAATAGATTGTACTTGTACATTGAACCAATCAAATGAAAATCCAGTCGAGTTCCCTTTTCCCTTTACTTTGACTGCATCCAAAGAGCAGGGAACAACAGCACTTTCATCTAGTTTGAATTTTAGTTCAATCCTCCAACAAATCGTGCCTCTCAATTGACCAATCTAACTGATAATACTCTTCTCTTTGAGTACCCATTGGCTGCTTAAACTTTATTTTTTGAAACGAAACGATTTATAATGAAAAGAGGGGGGAGAATAAAAAAGGGAGAGAGCCCCATCATTCACAAAAAGCTCTCCAGTTGCCTATCAAGGAGGCAAAACTATATGAATGAAAAGGGGGGCATTTATACCAAGAAATAACAAAAAAAAAACAAGCAATAAAGTCAAATGTGGCTTGTGGAGAGCATCCCTTTCCTTGAAAGATACGACGATTCCTTTTGTTCCAAATAGACCAAAGCAAAGCCCTAATAAAGTGGTTCCATAGCCAGGCTTTCTCGTTCTTGAATGGATGGCTAAGGAGGGTCGATGCTAGTAGTTGTGTCATCTCTATGGGGAGGGCAATCGACCAACCAAAGGGGGGCAAGAATGACACCAAAAAGGACACCAATGCGGAGATAAGGCCATATAAGGCATTCTTCGCTGTAATTTATCGTGCGTGTTTGTAGGCTGACTTCCCATTGGCTGCTTAAACTAATACACGAATCATCATGAACTTCTTCAAAGCCTCTTTGCTGCTTCTTCAACGCCAAGGCACCGAGCTAAGACCCTATCAGACATCTTGTAGTTCAAATTGCCACAAAGCATTTCAAGTCTTTCCTGACGATACAAAGGAGGCAGCCTCGACCCCAGAAAAATGGACAAGTAAAGCAGTAGAATAACAATAACAATAAACACAAACACCCATAAAAATGGTCATTTACATCCACCCACAACTAAATCCTCACATGAAGCCACATTATCCAACACCCACGTTCCGGAGGATAATTAATTCATCCCAACTCCAACCAGAAATCAATCAACAATAAAAAACGAAGATGAGGGATTAATAGACAATACTCTGCGAAGAGTGTCTTCGTCAGTCAAATGCGAAAGGCGACCAACGAAGAGGGTGCAATAGGGGTCCCCGGAGACCTTGGGATCGCCGAGTGGATCATCTGTCAGAAACAAACCACAGCAATGGATTATAACAAGCTGAAGAACACCGAAGAGTATGAACGACGTGTGGAAAAATCAGAAACGAGAGAATTACAGAGGCCAGCGGAGGAACAAAGTAACGCCCGGTAGACGGCGTTGTCGTGGGGAAGAATATCGGTGCCGTCGATGCTGCCGGCTTGAATGGGGTGGTAGTTCTCGGCGAAGAAAACCTTGTTGACGTTGCTCCCGTTCATAGCAGACGAAGCACACTCTACACGCTTTTTCACCCACAAAGTAGAAAAAGGCCGTGAATAAAGAATAGTAATGTGAGGAAGAACTCAGCGAAGCAGCATAAATTGTGGTGGAGATTGTAGTCTGATCGATGGAGCAGCAGAGGAGGAAGAAATGGAAGGAACGAAGTTTAAGCCGGAAGTTGGAGGTGGCAATGGCGAACGAACATGGTTTCGATTGACGGAGTTTCTGGTCTCCGACGGGAGTTAGGGCTGCGGTAACCTCCTTCAAAATTGTGGGTTTTAGTTTAGACCTACCACCGAGCCCATTACTCCTCCAGCTTATACAAATGGGATATTTTCTTCGTTAGTTAAATTACCAGTTTAGTCTCTCATTTTTCCGAACTTTGAAAATCATCTAACGGTCTGTTTGGTTGGTGCTATGAAAGTAGAAATTTGAAAATAAATTATTCAACGTTGTATTTTTTTTTTTTGTCGGATACAGAATGTTAAAAAGCATTTATTAATATTTTTTTTAGTGCAACCATTTATTAATATACTTATAAGATTTTAAAATGTTCAGTTTAATTCTAAATAATATTAACTAATTCATTGACAGTTTGTTATAAATTTTAAAGAATTACTATTTTACCTGTTTTAATTTTAACAAAAGAAAAAAAAATGAGTTTATACATAAACAATATATTTATCAAACTTTTTATTTTTATTTTTAATTTAATTATATCTCTTTAAAAGAAATTTATTATACAGTTTAAAATTTCAACTTTAAAATTTGAAGGGCGAAAGTATCAATATTGTTACATCTCAAAACCAATTATCAGTTTACCATTAGAGGAATAATCTTCATTTGAGGATTTTAGATTATTGATATCAAAATCAATTGGCAATCAAAGAAGTCTTTTCTGACGATACAAAGGTGGCAGCCTCGACCCCAGAAAAATGGACAAGTAAAGCAGTAGAATAACAATAACAATAAACACAAACACCTCATAAAAATGGACATTTACATCCACCCACAAACTAAATTCTCACATCAAGCCACATTAACCAACATCCACGTTCCAGAGGATAATTAATTCATCTCAACTCCAACCAAAAATCAATCAACAATAAGAAACGAAGATGACGGATTAATAGACAATACTCTGCGAAGAGTGTTTTCGTCAGTCCGATGCTTAAGGCGACCAACGAAGAGGGTGCAATAGGGGTCCCCGGAGACATTGGGATCGCCAAGTGGATCATCTGTCAGAAACAAACCACAGTAATGGATTATAACAAGCTGAAGAACATCGAAGAGTATGGACGACATGCGGAAAAATCAGAAACGAGAGAATTACAGAGGCCAGCGGAGGAACAAAGTAACGCCCGGTAGACGGCGTTGTCGTGGGGAAGAATATTGGTGCCGTCGATGCTGCCGGCTTGAAGGGGTGGTTGTTCTCAGCGTAGAAAACCTTGTTGACGTTGCTCCCGCTCATGGCAGACGAAGCACACTCTACACGCTTTTTTACCCACAAAGTAGAAAATGGCCCTCAAAGAATAAAGAATAGTAGTGTGAGGAAGAACTCAGCGGTAAGGCTTTCTCGTTCTTGAATGGATGGCTAAGGAGGGTCGATGCTAGTAGTTGTGTCATCTGTGTGGGGAGGGCAACCGACCAACCAAAGGGGGGCAAGAATGACACCAAAAAGGACACCAATGCAGAGATAAGGCCATATAAGGCATTCCTCGCTGTAATTTATCGTGCGTGTTTGTAGGCTGACTTCCCATTGGCTGCTTAAACTAATACACGAATCATCATGAACTTCTTCAAAGTCTCTTTGCTGCTTCTTCAACCCCAAGGCACCGAGCTAAGACCCTATCAGACATCTTGTAGTTCAAATTGCCACAAAGCATTTCAAGTCTTTCCTGACAATACAGATAAAGCAGTAGAATAACAATGACAATAAACACAAACACCTCATAAAAATGGTCATTTACATCCACCCACAACTAAATCCTCACATCATGCCACATTAACCAGTAGTTCTTAAATCATTTTATAACGAGTAATTTTAGTAAAATAGATTTAATGATAATTAATTCCATGAAAGTGATTTTCATACGGTTATTTTAACGTTTTGTTACATCATCTCCAAATAATTTTTGTATAATTAAAAGTAATTTTAACTTATTAATTTTTGAAGTTTAAAGAGAATTTGATAAAAATTTTAGATAGAGAAATATATTTAGGAATGAGATGGAAACTACAAATTAAAGAGATGTTACAAACTATAGAGAAAAAAAAAAAGAGATAGAATAAACAAAGTTTTGAGAGGGACAAGTAGTTTAGAAATAAAACAAATTCTCAAATTTTAAGGTGAAATATAAATATAAATTTAAAATTTAAAATAATAACCATTTTAAAAACTAATTTCCTATCAAAATAACTTCTCTTCCCATCGATCATGTTTCACAAATTAAAAAATTGATTTTAGAAAAACTTAAAAGCACTCTAATTGATTTTATGTTAAAAAAATCACTAATTTTACCATCACTCACAAACATGTCATTTTAAAACTAGAGTAATTTTGACATAAGTGAAACTTATTCTAGTCATGCTAAAATCGCTCTAACACACTCCAACACATGTTCTTAATATCTTCACTTATTCGAAATACTCAAAACAAAAGTAAATACTAACATATTAAATATGTATTCACATTTTTTTTAACATCGATTAAGACCGGTAAGTGAATGTTTATTTATATAGTCGAAATTTTCACTAAAAAACTTAAAGTTATTTTTAAAGTTGTTGAAGAATAAATAATATGTACAAAAATTTAATAAAATAAAAATATCTATATATTATTTTATGGTAACTAATCGAGTATATATATATATATATTTTATAAATTAAGCTAAAAATATTTATTTGTGAATCTTTAAACCAACCTATAAAATTTTCATGTATTTAAATCCAACTTTTAACTCGAACAAATTTATAACTCATCTTTAAACCATCCTATAAATTAAACAAATTTATAACTGAACTTTAAACCATCCTATAAAATTTTAATTTATTTAAATCCAGCCTAACTCAAACAAATTTATAAACTCAGCTGTAAACCGGATTGATCGAATTTTTCAGAACATTTTTTGAACACCCTGTTGCAAATACTTGAAACATTGACGTATATAGCTTAACCATGAAGTTTGTTATAAATAAGATACGAAATTAATTTTACTTCATCAAGGAAATACAAACCATCTCCTATTAGTTTGACTTCATCAAAATCTCCGCTCTCGACCCGATCTCCACCTTATTGAACTCAATATACATCAATTTAGTAGCACCACCCTGCACAAGCTGCAACAACAATGGCAATAATAATCTCTTGTATTCAAACAATTGGTTTTTAAAATCTACATTTCAACATAAAAGGGGAAAAAAATCAAAAGAATGGGCAAGAAAATGAATCAGAACATACAAAAGCATCAAAAATCGTTGAATTACAAAGAGAATACAAAAACACTTAGATCTCCCAGCAGGATAATATCAGAGAGGCCTACAGCTCCAAATCTCAGCCCCCATCACCGCACAAAGAATGGCTGTAACAGCATCTGAAATTGAATATTTTTCAATGTACCAACCAAGTATCACTGTGTTAGCGAACGAAGGCCTGCTTCTAAATCATCCATTGTAATAGTACAGAGTTCTTCTGTGTCTATACAGTCAAAACTCAGCCTACCATCCAAGTTCTCTCTCGCGTTTACGAGCATTGGATCGACTAAACCGCCGTTCATCTCCTTACGGCGCTTTTCTTGAGTTTCTCTCTCTATCAGCTCTGAAATGGCTTCCGTGGTGCAAGAAGGATGCAACTTAAAGCCATATAACAAGCTTTCCTCTGTTTGGTTGTCCATCTTGATATGGAGAATCTTTGCCAACTCTTCCGGACTAAAATCGTTGAAATGAAAAAATTTGGTTACCCGTCGCTGAAATCCTTCGTTTGAAGCTATTACACGCTTCATCGGTTCCCTGTAACCAGCAAATATGACTATAATTTTCCCACTGTCCATGACAGACATGATCTCTTCCAGTGCTTCCAAACCATAATCCTTATCGTCTGCTTTCTGCATTGGGATCAGTCGATAGGCTTCATCAACGAAAAGAATTCCGCCCTCTGCTTCTTTGATCTGCAAGTCAGAGAAATGGCATCCATCCGTAAAGAAACAATCCAAATAACTTAAATGAGAGGCTACAAGCCGCGGTGACGAACCTTCCTTCGGGTTTTCGGACCAGTATGACCAACAAATTCGCCAACCAAATCTGTTCTCTGTACTTCTGTTACCTTATCGGTCGGCAGGATGCCAACCATGTGAAGCAATTTTCCAAGTATTCGAGCTATCATAGTCTTACCTTTCAAAAATAATAACAACAATTAGTTTTGGGAATGTTTTTGGAAAAAAGTACTTCAGCTCAAAATCCTCACGTTTGGAAGTGATTGATAAGTACTTTTAGAATTAGTCAAAAGCTATGAGAAACTCTGGACTCCTATAATTAATTACCTGTTCCAGGATTTCCAAGAAATGCCATATGAGGGGGCCTCCTGGCGCCAACTTTGAGGCCTAAGGCCCTGCGTCTCTCATCTAAAAGCATTCCCTTAGCCCATTTCTGAAGTTGAATCTTGAGCTCATGCAGACCCACGATATGTGAGAGCTCATTTTCGAGTTCTTTCATTTTCGCTTTAGTTTCACTGCATGCCTCGATTGCTTTTCGCTTTCTCTGCTCTTCTAAATGCTGGTTCAACAATTCCCTCAACTTTTCACTACATGGGCCTTGGGACAGATGGTTTAGCGGAGTCATACCCTCCTGCATTTAAGTTACATGCCAACTTAGTACCAATTTATAAGTTACTGGATGGAGAACACTAAATCTTGCAAGAAAATTATAAAAGGATTACATCATCCATCGCACTACAATCGGCATTATATTCAAGCAATGTCTTGACAGTGTCACAGTTTTCAGCTTGGAGCGAATACCAAACAGCGAGGTGTAATGGTGTCATCCCATTCTGCATAAACAAATACACAAAAGCATAGACTTCAACCAAAAGATAACAATGAATCATGTATTTCATTTCAAAATCAACCAAATATAGATTACTAAAAGAAAAATAGAGCACATTGGCTTTGGCTTCAAGAAAAGCGCCATGAGCGAGTAGCACCCGTGCTGCATCATTGCACCCATTTTTTGCTGCCATGTGCAAGGGAGTCTCCCCATACTGCAGAGAGTTGAGAATATTAGCTCTAACCAGTAATAGGTTTGATTTCACGCAAAACGCAACCGCCAACAAAGAATAATATATGCTTACCATGTTTTTGGCTTCCAACTCAACCTTTTCTGGACCTTGCCAGGCAAGAAGAAATTTAACTATCTCAGCCCGGTTATAGCCTGCAGAAACATGAAGTGGTGTCTGTCCCATCTGAAGGAAGCATTGAAATCCATGAGTTTCACTCCAAATGTAACAAAAATAACAACATAAATCGGCATATATCTTGAATCATACATAATTATTGAGCAAGCAACAACATTGGAATTAATACCAAAAAGATCTTGTACAATTTTCTTAATTTTTATTATTTTTTTATTTTTAATAACTGGGAGTCGGAGCTTTGCTCCCCTGTACCCAAGGACACCTGCGGAAAGACATCAAGAGTTTTTGGTATTAAGCTGAAGGTTCGAACTTGAGACCTCTACTCCTAACAAAGAGACCTCAAGCCTTTGCCAATCGGGTACCTGTGGGCAATTTTCTTAATTGTATTACTGAGACACGTATGAAATGAGGAAAACGTATTCGAAATGAAAACTGATATTCTAGTCTTACACCAGCAAGTATTATCAGAATTCATATTTCAAAGGGAGTAGGGATATAACTGGATGGTTAACATGGGATAGATCAAAAAATAAAAATAGAGTAAATAAGCTCCAAACACACCTGAAGACATCCCAGATGGAAAATATGGGAAATTATGGACAAATAAAAGTTATACATGGTGCTAAAAGCAATATGCTTGACCAGTTCATCTCTAACAATAAAATTAAATCAACCACCAAAATTTCCATACATAGCCAATAAGAAAAGCATATGGAGTCAGAAACCGCAAAGAAGTCCTTATCTCATACACATCACCAAATCAATTCATACTCACAAAAGAAAGTCACTTCCCACTGAACAAATATAAAAACTTAAAAATTAAAATGATAACAAAAACTTAACAAAAATACCAAAAAGTTCATCAAGAAAGAGACCATACAAAAGGATTTCTATCGTTAAGAAGACTGGGATTTTCCCGGAGCAGCTTTTGAAGGCCAAGAACGTCCCCATACTGAGCATAGCTATGAATGGTGCTGGGTTTGCTAGACCTTGACCGTTGATCTTGAGGCTTCTGCATATCTTCAAATTGAATATGGCTAATGAAACACCAAATGGTCACCCCCTGTTCTTAATCAAGCTTTTGAAACCCTGACCCTGCTTACATGAAACACCAAATAAATCAGAAGAAATAAAATGGTCAGGACATGAGATTATCCTGACAATTAATCAAACATCAACTCCCAACAAATTGCGGAATTTCATAGAAAGAAGAAAAGGTATTCTGAACTATGATAACAATTATGTATAAACTCAAACCCAGGCAGAAAAGAGGAAACCAAAGTTCAGTTTCGCATCTTGCAAGTTCACATAATATAATTGAAAATTTTAATAGCTATCTCAAAGTTAAAGATGAAGCTAAGATAATAGCATTTCTGTAAAGCAGGAAGTAAAATATCCACCGACATGTCTTCCATTTCCATCAGTGGTTGACATCAATACAGGGAATTATTATTTTATCTTTAGGATGTCATGGAAATGATGACAAAATGTTAAAAAATGTCTAAATTTCAACAGAACGGAATGAGAAAATGTGAACCAGAGTGAGGTTAGATGGGAAAAACTACAGAAAACAGAGAGAGAAATTTCTGTATCTCTAGTTTATAAATTTGTTTTATTTTATTTTATTTTTCTAGCATAGACAGCATCTCTGGTGACCCTAACTACCATAATTATATGCTCATTTGATTAAAAAAAAGGTTCAATATAATCGGATTAAGAAAGAAAGGTTCCTTGATTCACTAACAACTACCATCCCAGTTCGCAAAATTAAGAAAAACAAAGCACCACCCACAGAAGATCTGCAAACTACGTAGACAAGAAGCCATGATCAGAGGTGACATCAAAGCCAAATGATCCAAATTAAGAACATGATGAACTCAGAAAGCGTCTAATAACAATACCAAATTCTCAAACTCACCGACGAGTGAGGATCCTTAAGTGGGTATCACGGCAATCGGGCCAGATGGGGGTCCAGTAAAAAATCAAAAGAGCCGCCCCAGAAACAGAAACGAATCCAGAGAGAGCCAATGCAAGATCTGCACGAGAGAGCGAATTCTGGAAGGAGGAAAGACAGAAGACCGAGATCTGTGCAGGGGAAAGGAGAGGGAAACGGGGAAGAAATTAAGAAATGGCGGAAGGGGCGTGGATGGCGGGCGAAAGAATTCTACTGGGAAAGAAAAAAAGGAGAAAATTTTGTGGATTTTGGGAGAACCCAAGTGGCGATAATAGAGGCCAGTTGCATACCCACGTTCCTTGGCGCCTGTTTTGCTTCGCAGCTATTTTCCATGGATTGGATCGTCTACAAAAAGGCTCTCTTCTTTATTAAGCAAAGGCAATGCCAAATACTATGGTTCTAATTTTATCTTTAAAAGACAATTAAGAATAATTGTGGGATGTTAACTTCTATTTTTTTAGTGAAAATTTAATGAACGGAGATTCTCAGTCCATTCCTCAATTTCTAAAGGGGAAAGTTGAAACGATCGGAGAATGAGATATCAATTAAGATAAAAATTTATGTTAGAGATGGAGAGTCATCTCTTTAAACCATAGAAAGTGTATCTCTCATTATATCTTGTTTCGTTGTCGTTCTTATATTAGAAGGCTTAAAAATAAGTCTAGCAAATGATCAGGTAAATAAGATTAAGGATGACAAGATTTCCTATCAATGAATCTTCGTGAAACCTCATTCTAAATGGGGCAAAAAATCCGTATTTAGGAAGGATTGAGGGCAAATAGAGTTCCCCACAACAAATTTCGATAAGAGAAATACATTCATTGACTTAACCCTATTCCAAATTTTTAATTAGTTGGTATTTATTTATTAATATTTTCTACCAAATTATAAATAAAAACATAAGTATTGAGAAAAAAAATAAAATTTTAAAATAATATAAATATAAATAATTTTTTTTCCATATAATGTGTATACACAAATTTGATATATTTATTGATATTTGTATGTTTATAATTTAAAAATAATCAAAATTAAATTAATTTTCAAATTTTCCCCCTAAGACCATTCTTACAAAATGACTGATTCTTTCTGAGAGTTAGTACCTCAACTAATTTACATTGATAATGACTAAAGTTACGATTATTAAAGTCGGTGTTGAGTGATAAACTAAGAAGAACAATGATGAAGATTTTGATATTGAAGTGTTTTATAATATTTGACTAGTAGAGAACTGATATTTATAGGCAAATGGCGGTGGTTGCCACATTATTTGATATGTATTACTAAACCATCAGACAATTTGAAAATGTACATTAGTTAGACATAACTGAAGCTACTTTATCATTTAAAGTTGGTGTTAGAGTGATAACCCAATAATAACAACATCAGGATTTGGTAGCAGAATATTTTGTATTTGACGAGTAGAGAAGTGATATTGATAGGTTAATGGTGATTGTTATCACCTTAAGAGGTATCGTTAGATTATTTGAAGTCACTTTTGAGATTCACTCATGGATATCAATTTGATCTTGGATATCGAGATCCAACATGGATCAATTTGTTCAAGGAGATTTCCCCCAAATAGAATTTATTTTGAGCATAGGTTAGCATGGACAAGTAGGAAAACACACGTGATGTGACTTAAGTTGTGGGGACGAGCATAATGTATCTTTCATGGATGAGGGGTTTAAGGATTTAGATGTTTTATGTGATTGAGCTAATCAATATTTTTAAGTTGAAGGTGTTGGTTTCTATGTCAACTACGTTGAAGTCGTGTTTGAGAATGTTGAGGAATGTTTTTGAGAATGTTGAGGAATGTTTTTCAAACATTTCATTGTAGACAAATTGAGAAGTTTCACTAAGGTGTCGTGGAATCGGACGTGAATACTACCATCTTTGTAAATTGCAATAAATTACACATGAGTACCCCTATTTAATCACAAGACACGTGACGTAAAATATATAATCAAATCTATTATAATCGAGGAATCAAAGAGACATGAGATATTAAAAGATAATATACCACCTTTAAATTCATCTAATTTGCACTATAACTACAAGTATGGATGAGGTCTATTTGATCATTTGTGCTCCTTTACAAGTGAATATTTCATCTCTATGTGCTTCAACTTTTGTTTGCATTTGAAATTCTTACTCCATCCTCTTGTTTGTCTCCCATTTGTTTATTAGACCTATCACTTAATCGTTTTCGATAACTCTCTTGACTTAATTCTTATCTTGATTCTAACGACTATTTAAAGCTCGTTTTTTGAAAGTGTGACAAAATTAATAAAGTTCTAGAGTGAAATAATTTTAGTAAAAAGTAATTTAATAAGCAAATTTTGACATTATTTTTAAAGAATGTGATAGTGTCAAGCGTGCCTTCATGGAAAGGGCAAATATCATGATTAAAAAAAGCATAAAACTCACATCGAAAGGGGTCGAGGAAGAAAATAAGAGCACTTTTTTTAGTACAATAAGTAGGAGATTTGAACTCGACATATTGGTCAGAAATTAGTGTAAATTACTACTAAGCTAAGCTCATGTTGGTTAAAATAAGAGCAATTAAATTAATATTCTCAATGAGATTACTATAATTTGACCAATAATTCTTTTGGTTAAGTTGGATATTGTTTATATATATATTTAGTTCATTGAGGATGAAGGGGGATTCGAACTGATGGACTCTTAGGAAAGAGTATTGATAAAATGCTACAATTTTATATTTTAGGTTAAAATACTAGTCGATATTTTCAATTCTAATTTATTTTTTAGTCAATGTACTTTTAAAATGATTCATTTTAATCCGTATACTTTTAAAAATATTCGTTTTTGGTCCATCTATTTTAAAAAGTGACCCTTTTGGTTTTTTAATTTTATTTTTTAATATCATTTTTGTCTATCACAATTACAATAAGACATTAAACTCAAATACATCTTTTAAAATATAATCATGACTTTATATTAAAATATTTATTTTATGTGTAGAATTTGTATTAAAATTTTAAAAATAGAAACCAAAATAGTTACTTAAAGTATAAAGACTAAAACAAGATTATGAGAATACAATAACTAAAATGAATTAAAGTTTAAAGTAGATGTACTAAAATCAACATTTTAAACATACACCGACCAAAATAAACCAAACTAAAAATATAAAAATTAAAATATTATCTTTAACATTTATTTTACAAATCATTTAAATTTAAATATTAAAATTGACTGTATTAAGGAAAAGAAAAGAAGAAAATTTATTTTTTTACTCTTTTTAACTCAATTAATAGGCAGGAAAAAGAATTCAAACTTTCATTTTGGATATAAATAGATTGCGTTATACTCGGGTTGACAGGTTAATATGTATTGAAGGAAGAATTCAAACTTTTATTTTGAAGATAAGTAAGTTAAGTTATTCCCGAGTTGACAGGTTAATACATCTTGAAATAAGAATTCGAACATTTTTTATGAATATAAGTAAGTTGAGTTAGGCTCAGGTTAATATATATTGAAGTAAGAATTCAAACTTTTCATTCGAAACATAAATGAGTTGAACTATATTCGAGTTGACAAATTAATATATCTTTGAAATAAGAATTCGAACCAAATATAAATAAGTTGAGATATTTTCACGTGGACAAATTGAGTTATGTCGGGTCGAGACTCCGCTCCATATTAATATCTGACAGGCATGTAGCCTAGAAAGATGGTTTAGCAAATAACATAAGGAAGAAAAACCCCCCACAGAGCAGTTTTGTGAACCCAAAGGCGCAAACGCAGGTAACTGCTACAGCGAAGGAGCCGGAGAAGATGACGACGAAGATAGCGCCGGGAGTCGGAGCTAATCTACTCGGCCAGCACGCCCCCGAGCGCAACCAAGACGCCACTGCCTATGTCGGCAATCTAGATCCCCAGGTCTTCTTTCTCTTTCTCTCTGCTCTTCATCAACTAATTCGTATCCAAAACCCCTCTTCTAGGGTTTCCATCTTCTTCTGATTTCATTCTCATCATACCCTTTTTCTGATTCTCTCAGGTTTCTGAGGAGTTGCTTTGGGAGCTGTTTGTTCAAGCCGGCCCAGTTGGTGCGTTCTCTATATATTATACTAGGAATTTATCAGAACTCTATTTAAGCTGTCTTTTCTCTTCTGGGTTGGAGAATTTCATGAAAAAAAGTTTTACCCACTTCTTATTTTGCAGTTAACGTGTACGTTCCGAAAGATAGAGTGACTAACTTGCATCAAGGGTATGGGTTCATTGAGTTTCGCAGCGAGGAAGACGCGGATTATGTGAGTGATGCTTTACACTTTTTGCCTTTTTAATCCTCTCACTTATTTGCTATGGGATGTTACTATGATTTTCAATTCTCAATGTTTTTGCAGGCGATCAAGGTGCTAAATATGATTAAGCTCTATGGGAAGCCGATTCGTGTAAACAAGGTAAGTAGTAAATTTATTCTTTCAACTGTGATATGATGCGTTTTGATATTTTAGAAGATGGATATTTAACTTCTATTATGAGTGAATTGCATATTTCCAGGCGTCTCAAGACAAGAAGAGTTTGGATGTGGGGGCGAATCTCTTCATAGGAAACCTAGACCCAGTGAGTAGTTATATTGTTATGGTTGTAACTGGTGAACTTGCGATATTAGATTTGACTATTGTAACTAAACTTTGGTGTTTGTTTCAGGATGTTGATGAGAAGCTCCTATATGATACTTTCAGTGCATTTGGGGTCATTGTGACGAATCCTAAGGTTATAACTTTTCCTCTGAACCCCATCACGCATTTATGTTTTTCTTGGAAGATTCAAGATAATTTTCGAGCCAACTATTAACCATCATGCATTTATGTTTTTTGATAAGTTTCTTATCAAAAAAACTATTAACCATCACATTGCCTTCTGGTGTATTTTACTCTATCCTGTATTTCTGTCACGGGGCTGGTAGTCCTAAAGGAGGTTTATTAATTGATATCTTTGTGACTTGCTTAATGATTATTAAGTGGGATCATGAAAATGCATTCCTATAAACTACAGGCTGTTTGGTCAGAAGGTTGCTCTGCATTATAAATTTGATCCTTGAATTTCTGTTGTCCAATAAAAGGTTTAGGGAGTTCAAGATAGTGAAGCAGGGCAGCCAAGATCTTTAGAAATCTTTAGCCGAGTAAACTATACATTTATGCATTTCTGAACTTAAAGTTTCTAGGATTTGATTCATGGCTACTCCACATATATCATCTACAGTTGAATTTATAATTGCTTCATTAGTATTATTTATTATGGAATATCTGGTTAAAGTGACTGCTTTTAACTTTTTTTTGTTTGCTTTTTATGGACCTGGTTCACCATTTATCTTTGTTTTCCTACATATTTTTTTAGTTGCTTTTCTGGATGATTGAACAACTATATCTTTTGTAGTACGCCCAAGACATTCGTTCTTTAATTTCTTGGCCAAAAAAAAAAAAAAAGCTGAAGAATTACAGTGTGCACTTTTTGGCATCCTACTTGAAGGGTGTTTCAGTAGAATGCCCTTTTAGCTCTATTATTATATAGGATCACTGTAATTTTTTGTTTTTTTGTTTATTTTCTTTTACCCTTCTCTCTCGTGTGTTTTGACTCTTTAGTTGTTGAACTGCATTGACAAGTCGCTTCTGTTTCAAACATAATTGTGATTGGTAACAGCCAGTATATGGTTTCTTTTGTCTTTCATAACTTTCTTTTCTAATGAAATAATTATTTCTAATTGTTCTCTCCCATTATTTTCTATTTTTCTTTTCTTGTCATTACATACAATTTTTATAATTTTAAGAGTTGTGAACTGATTTTTCGTCCGCATGGGTTAGCATCATGTTCTTTGTGGAAATGGGACTTGTTATATGACCTGGCTTCATGTTTCCTCTTATTCTCTTGAAGTGCTTAGTAGTTGGGTATGCTGGATTGGGAAATTGTTCGGGCTTTAAGGGTTTATAACATAATGGCTGTTGGGAGGCTTAGATTTTTTTACTACCAAACTCTAGTGTATAAAATCAATTTCCTTTCATGCTCAGAGAGCAACAATGATCACTTCTTTGTTGTATGCCCTATTTTTCGTCTTCGGTTCTTTCATGTCTGGCTTGTACTCGGTCCTCTTTTGGGGGACGTGTTTTAACATGAAAGTCGAGAGGTTTATGTTAAATTGTGTTCTGACACTTGGATTATCTTCCTTTTGTATTACCAGATCATGAGGGATCCAGATACAGGAAATTCACGTGGGTTTGGTTTTATTAGCTACGACTCTTTTGAGGCATCTGATGCAGCGATTGAGGTGCGTCTTTTCTTTGCTTATTGGCAGTCATTCCAATCCAGCAATAGATGCATCATCCTGTTTTGATATATTATATACGAGAACCATCATGGGATGACTCAAGTGGTCAATGGGGGTCAATGTAAATAGCAAAGGACTTAGAGGGAATGAGTTCAAACCATGGTGGCCACCTACCTAGGATTTAATATCCTACGAGTTTCCTTGTCAATCAAATGTAGTAGGGTCAGGCGGTTGGTCCGTGAATAGTCGAGGTGCGCGCGAGCTGGCCTGGACACACGGATATCAAAAAAAAAAATAATAATAATAATATATATATATATATATATATATATGAGATTCTTATTGGCAGCAAGATTTTAAAATGATTTGTCCACCAACGATCTGGTTGTACTACTTTGTCCTTGAGTTCTAAAATGATTTGTCCATATAACAACTTGCACTATATTAATTTGTTCTAAATACATCATGAGACATCCCTCGAAGAAGAATAAAGAAAACTAATCTTGAGACAATTTTTTGCTATTTTCACAGGCTATGAATGGCCAATATCTTTGTAATCGGCAAATAACGGTTTCGTATGCCTATAAGAAAGATACCAAGGGAGAGCGGCACGGAACGCCTGCAGGTAAGAAATTGTTTGATTATGTGTAAAACTTATGGCATTGTTTTTATGTTATAGACACAGTTCAGACTATTTGAAGGAGAACATAATCGTTGTTTTAATCCTTCGGTATGGCCTTTTTCTATTTGGTAGAGAGAGTCCTGGCTGCTAGCAATCCCCAGAAGAGTAGGCCTCACACTTTGTTCGCAAGTGGCCCTCCGACACTTCCAAAGGTTGCCCAGCCGAACGGTGTGATCGGAGCTCCGGTGCCACCACGCCCCTTTGCCAATGGCACCATTGCTCCCAGCCCGATTCCTGCAATACGTCCTCCGCCACCACAAGGGGTGGCTTTCCCCCCTATGCAGATGCCTGGACAACCAGCCTGGCAGGGCCAGCCGCAGCAACCAGGTCAAATGATGCCAGGTTCCATGATTCCACCACCAGTTCAGCAGTTCCGGCCACCTCCTCCAAATATGCCTCCACCGCCGCCTCAGGCTCCCGCTCATTCAATGCAGATCCCTCCACCGATGGGAATGGGAGGAGCACAACCACCGCTCTGGCGACCACCACCACCGCCGATGCAGATGCAGCAGCAGCCCGGGAGGCCCCCTATGCAAATGTCATCAATGCCTCCGCCGCCTCCTAATCACATTCCACCGCCTCTTCAATCTTCAGGCTAAGACATTATTATGCTAATCTATCAATGAAAATTAGGTTTTTCTGCTTATTTCATGTTGTGATGATGTGTTCAGTAGGTTGTCATATTGTCATACAAATTGCAAACACTTGAGAAATTAGGAGGGAGTTCTGAATTTTTGCTACAAAATGTAAAATGTTCTTATTTTAATTGTCTGAGACACTTAAAATGTCGAAAAGAGTACTTGATTATGAAAAATGAAATTACAAAAAAAATGGTCTGTAAATAAGCATAAATTATAAAAATGGAACGTGGAAAATAAAGTCATTACAAAAGTGTTCTCCATATTATTTTTTGAGCTTTTGATTCCATTTATCTTGATTCAAAACTTTTTAAATGTAACAATTTTAATCCTTACCATTAATAGATTACAAATCCACGATTGGTCCAAACATGAAAAGGGGATTGATCTTTGATAATGAAGTGAGTATTGAACCAACATCAATTAGATCATTGAGAACTTCCATTCAATTGGATCAAATTTAGAAAAACTTTTTTAAAATATGGAATAAAAGAATTGTTCCAACAATCGAAGAACGTGTAAGCAAACTTCTTATATTTTTCTTTAAGAAGTTCCGGTTTGAATTTGGTACTTCTCCATTTTATTCTTTTTACCCTTTTTGATATCTGTTGTGCACGTTTAGACAATATGAGACATTTTCGCAATATCCAAATTTGACTCTAAATTTGTACTATTGACAAATGCTAATTTACAACTAATCATGATCATTTCATTGTGACTTTTCATGAATTTTTATAGAAATGAGTAGATCTATTAAAAAATATCTGAAACCACAAGCTCACTAGATTTAGTGGCACATTGAGTAATTTGAATGCAAGTATCAATCCTTGAGACTCCATAAGTTAAAGAACAAATCAATCATCTTTGAAAAAGATACAATCAAAGTGGCAAAGAGCATCCTAATGGGTTCAAAATCTTGACCATACAAGGAAAAAAAAGATGTTATGAGTTTTTATGATTTATAATCAGCAGAGAATTCCAACCAAAGAAACAGGAATTAACACCTTCTAAGCTAAAGGTAAATTATGTACAAGAAAAAAGGTATAGGTGCCCTTGGAATTATCTCGATGAACGAAAAAGAAGAAATTTAAACCAAAAATTTATAAATAGAATTCAAGTTCTATATCTTGGTGTTCTCTACCAAAACTACGTATCATTCTCCAAAAATTCTGAAAGATGGTCTGTCTTTCTTCAGAAATCTCGGAAACTCATTTTTGGGTCCATCGATCTCCCTGCACCGCGTCCTCTTCCTCCCCTTCCCCTTCCCCTTCCTCTACTTCTTCCTCTGGAACCTCTGCCTCTGAAGAATGATTTTCCATGCTTCATCTCCAAAAGTGAATGGAGAAACTCATCACAAAGAATGCAGCCAACAAACAGTGTAGCTCCGTCCTCCAATGGTGTAGTTTTCTTGTTGAAGTCGACTTCTATAATTTTCGAGTCGCATTCGTCACACTTGTCGTTAGTGGTAGAGATCCTATGAGCACCCTGAGGAAGGAAGACAAGGAAATTGCACTTGTTGCAGTTGAGTCTCCAGTTGGGTGCACTCACTGGATCTAGGACAAGCGTCCCGCTACATTCCGGGCAAGCACAGACTCCTTGGGTTATTAAAGAATGTCGACATGTTGGGTGTGGGCAGAGGAAGCATGGCATACCAATTCCCTTGGTCGATTTTCCAGAACTTTGGGTGGTTTTAGCAGCACCATATAATGCATCGATACCCTCAAATGGAGGACTATTGTAGCAGTATGGGCAAAGAGGAAATGACTTGCCTTCTGGGCCAGGTAAGGAAAAAATCAAAAGTTCGAAGTTATCCAAAGGACATGTAAGTTCCTTATACAGCTGAAAAAAAAAACAATGTACATAGAGAGTAAAATTCAGTATGATAATCAGAATCAAGCACGCAATCTTAAAAGGATTCATGCCACGAGTCATCAACCTCAGTTTCACAAAATATTCAAGGCAATAATGCATGCAATGAATGACATGAGTATAGCTCAATTGATTGATCAAGTAATGAGGTTTTGAAGTTTCAAATTTTCCAAACTTGTTGGACTCAGGAAAAAAATGAAATGAACTTTTAGAAGCAATTGACAAGAAATTTAGTCACATACCTACTAATTAGGGAAATTGAATGTTTCTCATAGTGCCATCACACAAAATAAATAGAACAAAATGAAGTGGAAGATATGTAACAGACATAAAAAATGCTTATATTACATAAACTGCATATAAAAGGAGCAATATAGATGAAATACTATTATTAATCAAGGTAAGTAAGACGGTGCAGCAGTTACCATATGCTTTGCGAAAATGAAGGTACAATAGTATAATATCTGCACAAACTATATATAGGGCATGAAACCAGAAAGCTGGAGAATCTTTACCAGTGGAAAATAGTAGCAATAATTTGTGATATATTTACCTTTATTGTTCCCTTCTGCGGAAGATAATAAACCTCCTCACATGTATTACAGTACATGCGCTGTGGTTGGGAAGAAATAAACTTCATATACCGCAGGCATTTGCCACATTTGCTAAAAGAGCGTCCAGAATCAGCAAGAGGAGAAAATTGTGCTTCAAACAGAGCATCCATGTGATCAATCTGAACAAGTTATGAAGCGTTTTACAAGTTTGATTGTAACAATTCTGAAGTTAAAAGGTCAGATTCTCAATGTAAAACATTCTGCTTTAGCCTTTTTACTAAGACTTTTGCAATGATTTTGTACATAGCTAATTAGAAACAAAATTAAGGAACCGTGAATAGGAGCAAGCAAGCAAGTAAAGGTCCTTGAGATTTAAGTAATAAACAAACACGACTTTTATTTAAAAAAAAAAAGACAAAAGAACGGAAAGCCTGTTATGCTTCTGTCATAACATATGAAGTAACCTTTATAAAGGAGAAAATGCTTCTTCGGATGACCTTCACTAGAGCATTTATCTTTTAGTCACACAAGGATCAAAGGAATCGAAGGATCTTGGTCCTTGGATCTTCAGCGACAAAGAGAAATTCTTTAATAGTTTTTTGGAATCTATAGTTCTTTGAGTAATCTCCTGGTGTAAGTTATCACCTTGCCTTCATCATTATAGTTTTTCTACACTTTTTGTCAAATTGAAGAACATGTAACTCCAATAAGGCTATTTTCTCCCTCTTTCATAACTTCATACAATAAATTAAATAATTTCTTATTTAAAAAAAGTGTACCCATTAGTAAGGATGCACAGTAGAAATAACCTTCTTAACGAAGTAGCTGTACTTTTGCTTGAACTGTTGCAGTGCATTCTGCACAACACTAAAATGATCTACTTGACCCTTGGCAACAAGAGTGATCTGTTGCTCAATGAAACTTCGAATATCTGGTAGGCCGAGATCTGGGTCAATACATTGATAACCTCTGATTAAAGTGATACCTAGGGCAGTTGGAACCAACCTCCTTCCAGCTTGAACCTGAAATTTAACAATGCAGCAAAATAACCAAGGTAAAATGTGCTAATATTTCATGCTGGACTATCACATCAGCAGTAGCACTCCAGGACATTACAAACCTGCACATAGTTGCGTTCGCCTATGTTGTTAATGTGTACAGGTATTGATGCATCTGTGCCTATTCCATGCTTCTCCATGAGAGAAATCAACTCACTTTCACTTAAATAATCGGGAGGCGTGGTGTTACCCTGAGAATTTTAATGAGTATGCAGATACAAAATGTAGCATTAGTCTATGACCGAAACACATATGGAGTCCAAAATAATCAAAAAAAGAAAAAGAAAAGAAAAGAAAATCTATACAATGCGTGTAAGTACAACTGGAAAGCATGGTTACAGAAAATTGATGTTTAACAGGACAGAAAGGTACAGATCATCCATCTTTACTGAAAATTGATGTTCACTTTTATTATAAGAAATGAACAGAAAATATATTATTAGAGATAAAAGGATAGAAAAGACAAGCGGAGCCTATGGGCTGGGGCTAGAGAAACCCTGCCCAAAGAACCACATTCCAACCATTAATAATCATGGGAGGCTGTAGTTATAAAAGAAAAGAAAATTGATGTTTAACAGGAACAAAAAGTACCAATCATTATTCCACCATTATACACTAAGTCATTTGCAAAGACATTCAGAATTCTCTCAATAATAGTGGTGGCTAACAGGTGGTTTTCCATCCATCTCTAATTGTACTTCTCGTTATAAAACCAAGGGCATAACCCATGTCCCCATTTTTGCAGAAATGGTTTATTAGACCCGTAATTTAGTAACTAATAGAAATGAATGGCAGAGAGAAGCAGAATTTCAAGATCTTATACAGAAATAACATCAAATGCACAGAAACTGTTAACAATTAGTAATGTTTTCAGAAGCTATAAGTAATACCTGATAAAGATCCACCCTTGCAACTTCTATTTTCTCTCCCTTCAGAAACTGAGGTAGTTTCTTTTCATTTACTGCCAACCATGGCATAATGGAGGTGAATCCTTTTGCCATAACATGCACCCCAGTACAATGGAATATTTCTCCAGCAATTGAAAACTGTATCTTCGTCCTTCAAGGGAAATTTGAAATGTGGATAATTGATTAAAATACATAGCCACAACAGAACGAAACAAGTTGTACAAAATTTTCAGCTATTCTAATTTAGCTTCCTTTTCAATTTTTAAGGAGTTCTATTTAATGGCCGATCATAGTCATGTTAGAAGTCCTTAGTGTCACTAAAAGATAAAACAGAATTAAAATGACTATAGACTATGGAATAGAAATCCTTTTGGATGTGGGTTTTTTTTTTTCCTTTTTCTTTTATGTTTAAATAAGAAACAATTTCAATGATGGAAGTAAATACAATCTATAAGGTCAAGCGATACCAAAGGAGTTATAAAAAGGTCTCCAATTGCTTTGTATAGAAAAAATTAGTAAAAAATATATATTAAGATTAATACATCAGAGGCCTGGAACAGTAAATCACATCAATGATCCATAGTCCTCTCCTCCCCATAAAAAAACTCAATCTCATTAAAACTACAGTTCCCACAAAACTGTAAGAAAATCATTGAGCCACTATTGCTTTTTTCAAATCTGAAAACTGCGGCCACAAAGCCTTGGTGGACAAAATCCTTGATACTTGAAGGAAAAAAAATCTAGCTTCCAAAAATCACTAAAAACTTACGCAAAGCACCAAGGACTCCTACGGCTACCACCATTTCTAAGAAGGGTATGCCACCCTAAGCCATCTATCCATACTTTATTTTTGAACTTCAAAGTATCCAAGCTAACTTGTGCACACCTCGACCAAACTCATGGGAAAACCACCTAACTTTGCAACATTCGATTGCCAAGGAAACTCAAAAAATTTTAATATCCTAAATAGGCAACCGCTATATACCCTAAGCCATCTATTCTTCCTACCATCTTATCCAAAACACATTAGATTCTTCAGAGGATTTCCATCCCCACTTTGACAAAAGAACTCTGTTTGTAATCTTCACACTACCAACCCCTAACCCACCACACTTTAATGGTTTCAACATTTTATCCCATCTGGCTAAATGCTTAATTTTTCCATCCCCTTGCCTTCCCAGAGAAGTTTCTCTTTTTTTTTTTCAATAGATTTTAAACAATTGGATTTAAAAGTTCATCCATCTTTGGATTTCCTCCTAAAAGTAATCTGAGATAAAATATTGGATTTTGTTTTCAATCTATGAAATTCTAGTGAAATTAAACAATATATATATAATTATCTTTTATATCCGTAAATATTTGAGCTAACTAACGCACTTTGACTAATCTCGTGGGACAACTGCTTGACCCCACTACATTTAGTTACCAAGGAAACACGAATGATATTAAATCTTAGATATGTGATCATCCTGACTTGAACCTATTCCTTGTAAGCTTTTTACTTTTTTCATTGCCCCTGTTGATCATTAAGGCCGATCCATGGTGGCTAATCAAAAATTGATTTTTTGAAAACTTCTTTTAGTTTCAAATTTTGATTAGGAATCCAAAAACACTTTAGAAAGTAATTAGAAATAAAAAAGAGAAAATAAGCATGATTTTCAAAAATAGCTAACCGAAAACAAAACATAACAAACAGGCCCAAATTTGTTATCAAACAGCCACACAATTTCCCTTACTTTTCAAAGACTAGTAAACAGTTCAAACAGCTCCAAAGCCCTTGCGTTGGATTCTACAAATTCTCCTTCTATTTCCTTTTATTATCACCTTGTTTCCTACTGCCAAAATTAGGGTCCAAAAATAAATTCAGATTATAACGGCCAAAAGACTCGATTAAGGATTAACCATTAAACATGAGTTGTATTTATGGAGGAGGAGTACTGCCATCTAGCAGTTTCATGCAACCAGAAATTACTTAGTGCTTCTAGAAACTGTCTTCTAATGAGGAAGACTGTCAACTAGCAATAAGTGTTGCTAGGGATTCTTCTTCTCCGTCTTTTCTTCTTCTTCTTATTCAAATTTCCTTTTTATACTCTGTCTTTTCTTTTCTTCTTTCCAACGCTTATTCTTCTCCCCACCCTTCCTCTTCTTTGTTTTCTTTGTTTCCTTCCGATTCTTTTTTTTAATGAGGCTCGCCTTATGCGTTCAAGACGGGCTGTCCGCCAAGCATCTGATGTGTCCGCTCCGCCACGTGTCCAAAATAAAATAAAATAAAAAGATATGCTATTTCACACATGTCCGTGCTTCCTAATTTAAAATCCTCCAAACCCTCGAATCAAAATATAAATTAATCCCAACAAAGTTTTCCACCATTGTCGTGCATCAGAAATTGAGAACCAATAAAACCAAATAAAGAAACAACTAAAACAAAGTTCGTTACCTAGTATACTTGCAGTCAGGAGACAGAGACCCAATGAAGTGTTGACACACGTACTGGTACAATCTCCAAGCATCTCTCCCTAGCATATCTTCAGTTGCTAAACACATTGGAGTAACAGGAGGATGATCACCTGCATCAGTTCCTGATCGTGGTTTACTGTATCCATCAGATAGAAGCACCCGTACATAATCACCCCATTCTGGATTTTTCAAAAGGGAGTGTAGAGTGCCTTTGAAGTCAAATGAAGAAGGATAAGCTGTACTCTCTGTACGTGGATAGCTACAAAAAGAAGCCAAGGGAAAAAAAAAAAGAAAAAAAGAGAAACAAAAAGTAAACAGAGAGAGAGAGAGGTCTTCAGGTTACAAGAAAAAGAAAAAGATATCAAGGAAGTAAAACGTCAACCTGCGTTGAAGGAAAATATATAAAATGTCTTCAGAATATTCAAACAAGAAAAGAGTAGAATTGGCAAAGATTCAACAAGAAGAAGCATATTGTCTGTCCCTAAAAATTTATCCTTGTTATTTTTTATTACGTGGTAGTTCACTGCCTAAACCTTGAGACATATACGGTGCATTCTTAAAGCAAATGATATGACGTTAAGATAATCAAATGTTTTTCCTTTTCTAAAGGGAAATTAAATTAGATTGAAAGAACGAGATATACAGAAAAAGAAAAGAACCCCCAAAAGAATAAGAGAAACGAGCTAGACAAATTCTCAACTGAGGCCTACTACCACTCTCTTGCCTGCTTATGCTGCTTGGACTGACACTTCAGAGAGCCCCTTCAGTTTTTTCCCTCTTTCCATTTCATTTGAACGTGAAAAGAAAGAAAGAATCATGGATTAGGAGCCAAAAAAAAAAAAAACGTGTGGGTCCGATTTCTCTGTTTGCATTTTGCAATGAGAGCATATGGAACTTTCCCCAAACAAAAAATAAAACGTGTAGGCACAAGATAGTGAAATGACTTCAAAATATTAAATGGAAAAAAATAAAGGTTTCCAAAGGACAAAATTCACAGGAAAAAAGACGGAAAGAAAACCTGATGAATCCTTGTGTATACAATCGTTCAGCTAGTTGCATTGCCATTTGAGGTCCAAAGCCTAGTGCGCTTGAAGCAACCTGCATACAACATGACGATGACTTGAATCGATCTAAGAACGTAATATAGCTTTTCCAAGAAATAAACGCAGCAGATATCTTGAACCAGAATTCAAATGGCAACCACTTTCCACCAGGTATGAAGACTATTAATAGACTCATTCAGCCCCTTCAATTTTTCTTTTCTTGAAAGAAGTCCAATTGATGTAGTTCTTTAGAATCTTGTTTGAAGAATGGAAATGATAACTCTTATTGAAAGAGCTGAATCCTATTTATAGGATTCTTAGCTTTAAAACTTACAATGGTAAACCAAGTTACCGTGGGGTAAAACTAAAACTGCCAACACATAATCTTTAAAACAAAAGCTAACTAACCGAACTGCTAAAGACAACTACTAATTACACCAATTTCCCCGACCCAAAAAAAACAACTCGTCCTCGAGTTATGGGGCCAAAGTAAATTCATCCGGTGGTAGATAGCTGTAAATGTCTGCAACATTAAACACGGGGCTGATGTTGTAGTTGTTTGGTAAGTCGACTTTGTAGGCATTGACACCGTAGCGCTCTAGAATAGGGAAAGGACCCAACTTTTTCTTCTTCAACTTATTATAAGTTCCTGCTGGAAATCGACTTTTCCGTAGGTGTATCATCACAAGATCACCCACTTTATACTCCTTGAAACGTCGTTTTTTGTCTGCAAAAGCTTTGTACTTCTCATTTGATCGAGTAATATGATCGCGGATCTCTTGGTGAAGCTTGGCTATTCGTGTGACCATTTCTTCGGCCTCCAAGCTGAGATCAACAGATGAAGGAAGATTTGTTAGATCAAGTGTTAACCTAGGAATTTTAGTGTAAACAACTTCAAATGGACACTTCCCCGTGGTTCTATTCTTCATGTTATCGTAGGCAAACTCGGCTTGTGCAAGAGATAAGTCCCATTGTTTAGGATGATCTCCACTAAGGCATCTGATGAGATTACCAAGAGATCGATTGGTAACTTCAGTTCGGCCGTCCGTTTGTGGATGGCTAGTAGTGCTGAATTTTAAGCTAGTATCGAATTTTTTCCATAAGGTGCGCCAGAAATGACTTAAAAACTTCACATCTCGATCGGACACAATAGACTTAGGAACGCCATGGAGGCGGACAACTTCCTTAAAAAATAGTGTAGCTAGTGTAGCAATATAAATGGCGTTTGATGTCTTTTTACATGCCAAAAAATGTGCCATTTTGCTAAATCGATCCACTACTACCATAACAGAGTCAAAACCTCGTTGGGTCTGCGGTAACCCAAGGACAGTCCATAGATAAGTCTTCCCATATATTTTCTGGTATAGGCAAGGGAGTATATAAGCCTATGTTTTGAGTGGTTCCTTTATATGTTTGACAAAGAAAACATCGACCAATATAGTTGGCCACATCTTTGCGGAGTTGAGGCCAAAAAAACCTCATGTTCAGTATCTCCATAGTTTTGTCTCGTCCCAAGTGGCCGGCTAAACCCCCGGAATGAGCATCTTTTATAAGAGCCTCCCGAAGAGAAGTATGGGGAATGCACAGGGTATGGCCTTTAAATAGAAAGCCATCCACAATATGGTAACCATCGGAAGCTGTATGTGTTTGGCATTTGGTCCAAATAGTTCCAAAATCGGGATCTCCTTCGTAGGAGTCAGGTAAGTGTTCAAAGGCAATGATCTCCCCTTTTAGAGTTGTTAATAAGTTTCCTTTCCGACTTAGAGCATCTGCAGCTTTGTTAGTGATGCCAGATTTATGTTTAATGACAAAATTGAACCGTTGAAGAAAAGAAAGCCAGCGAGCATGCATACAACTAATAGAGTTTTGTGTGTGCAGAAATTTAAGTGAAAAGTGATCGGTAAATAGGACAAACTCCTTATTTAGCAGATAATGTTCCCATTGCTTCAATTCTCTAACTAAGGAGTAGAGTTCTTGCTCGTAGGTGCTCCATTTTTGTCGTGATGGGCTTAATTTTTCGCTGAAATATTCGATGGGGTGGGAATTTTGGGATAGCACAGCCCCAATCCTGATCTCGGAGGCGTCTACGGCTACTTCAAAGGGCTGGTTGAAATCAGGTAAAGTAAGGACAGGACTACTACTTAGCTTGTGTTTAAGTAGGTTAAAACTTTCGGTTTGACTAGGTCCCCACGCAAATTGGCCCTTTTTAAGGCAGTTGGTGAGAGGAGCAACGATGGAACTGAAATTTCTTATGAATTTTCTATAAAAAGAGGCAATCCCAAGAAAACACTGCACATCTTTAACTGTTTTGGGTTCTAGCCAACTTGAAATGGCACTAGTTTTCACGGGGTCCATTTTGACTTCGTTGTGACCAATAATAAACCCTAGAAAAGAAATTTCTTCAACTGCAAAGAGGCATTTTTTCAGATTAATGGCTAGGGTAGTTGTCTTATACCTATTATTGAGTTGTTCTTCTGCCGTGGTTGCTGTGGAAATGGCCTCATTGAGAAATCCGATTGGTTGGAGAGCTAGTTGTTCTTTGATGTCTGTCCGCAATCCGCCGATAAAACGAGCCACCAAGTATTGCTGGTTTTCGCCAAGATTTGTGCGGGCTCCTAACCTGTGAAATTCCTCAGCGTAATCTACAATCGATCGCGTACCTTGTTTACAGTTTTGGTACTGATTATACAGTATTTGCTCGTAGTTAATAGGGAGAAATCGTTCACGCATCAGCCTCTTCATTTTTTCCCACGTCCGGATCGATCTTTTCCTATATCGACGCCTATTGACTTCCAACTGATCCCACCAAGCCAAAGCGCCCCCCTTCAATTTGAACGCCACTAGCTGAACCTTTTTGTGATCGGGTGTGCCCATATAGCTAAAAAAGTTCTCAACATTCTTCACCCAATCCAAAAACCCTTCGATTTCCATCTTCCCGTTGAATGTTGGGAGGTCAATCTTCATCTTATACTCATTTGGTTCTTGATATGGCCTTTGATTACCCCGACGCCCTCTGTTACCTTCTTCTAGTTCCGGCATATCTTCCTCCCCACTAGAAGAATCCAAAAAAAATTCTTCCGTGCGTCGAAACAGGGGATTTTGGTTTAATTCTTGACGTGCAGTCCTCTGTTCTTGGGGCATTCTTGGATCAAGAACGTTTTCTTGGAACCTATTTGGTTGCACCCGTGGTTGTTCTTGATAGTAATTACCTTGATGCTCTGTTTTCCTAGCTTCTTGGCCCGTTCTTGCTGAGTTCTGTTGGATACTCAATCTCTCAAGATGATCGTGCATACCTTCCAAAATCTGTTTAATCTCACTCACTTCCCGTTGGATGGTCTTCACATCCCCCTCAACCAACTGCAAGCGTATGGTTGCTGACCGTGGTGAGAGAACGGATACTTGATCCGCTTCTTTGTTGGCAAGGGAAGAGTCCGAAGTGGTTGGTTTCTTGCCCGCCATTGACTGCCCAAAATCTGGGAGCTCTGATACCAAATCTGATGTAGTTCTTTAGAATCTTGTTTGAAGAATGGAAATGATAACTCTTATTGAAAGAGCTGAATCCTATTTATAGGATTCTTAGCTTTGTTAGTGATGCCAGCTTTAACTAAAACTGCCAACACATAATCTTTAAAACAAAAGCTAACTAACCGAACTGCTAAAGACAACTACTAATTACACCACCAACACTCTCTTTGGAAAGGAGTTTGCAGAGCCTTTGGAAGTTAAAGAGGTTCAAGTAAATTTGAATGAGGCTTTTAATGAGGAAAGAGAAAGAGTTAGACCAAATACTCTTTCTTTTGGTCAAATTAACTCCACTAATGAAGGCCTGATTCATAGGTCATCTACCCTTGATTTCTCAGATAATGATTTGGAAGATGAGGATGGAGCGATTAGTATTTTTTTTTTTTTAACAAGAAACAACTTTTCAATGATATATGAAAAGGAGAAAAAATTCATAAATACAAACTCCTAGAGCGAGAGAAAAAAAGAAAAGACAAAAACATAGAATAGGCTCAAGAGGGAGCATTAAGAATAATAAAATCCAACGATAATATCGAGCTAACTACAAAACAAAACTATCCACCAAGATGGAGCGATTAGTATTAGTAGTAATTTGGATTCTCTTCCAAAGTCTTCCAAAGTCAGACCTCCCTGTGAAGATATTTTTGAGCAATCCTTTAAGAAAGATTTTCAAATCCTTTTTCATGAGCAAAAAGAAGTTGAGAAGGCAGATTCTTCAAAGCAACCTTTTCATTCCTTTTCATTCCTCCTTATTTCGAAGAAATGGGATCACACTTGTCCCTATTGATATGATCCTTTGATTTTAAAGAGATGTGTTAGAAGTTTGGGTCCTCTGTTTTTAACGGTTCACTTATTTGAGATCATGTAGCATGGTTTTTTTTTAATATTCAATATTTAATGTTGGGTTTGTGCTTTGCGGTTTAAATTTTTGGAAGGAGTCACTTTAACATTTGTTGGGTCTTGAAGGGAGCTGATTGCCATTTATTTTCGGCTGATTGTTGGTTTTTAATAGGGTTGCAGCTTTTTCTAGTGTGCACTTATTTTCTTAAGCAGTTTGGTTAGCAATGGTTGAGAGACATTTATAGTAAGAGATCCCTTGGTCGGTTTATCTTACTTCGAGGGTTTTTCTTTTTTGAGAAGCTTACTCTAGCAGCATGGATATCCCCTTGGTTGTTGTTACAAGAGCACCCTATGAGAAGGCTAGAGTTTCAAGCCGTTCGAGATAGAGAAATAGATCAATTGGAGCTGCTGGCGGGCCTGAAGTTAAAGTCCATTGAAGTTTTCTTTTTGTGTCCTCGCTTCTTGGTGGATTGTTCTGATATTAGTTAGCATGTTCTTATTGATAGCATTTTTTGTTCTTAATTTGATTTTATTGCTCCTAGACGAGACTCGAGACTCTATTCTGTTTTGTTCTTTTCTCCTTTTCTCATTTTCTCATTTTCTATCGCTTCTTTAGGAGTTTGTATCCTTGAAATTTTTCTCTTTTTCATATATCCATAGAAAGTTTTTTTTTTCGTTGGGTTTGTATCATGAACATTTTTTCTTTTCATACATCAACGAAAGTTGTTTCTTCTTTTTTTTTTAACGAGAAACAACTTTTCATTGATATATGGAAGAAAAAATGTTCAAGATACAAACACCCAAAGAGGTGATAAAAGAAGATAAAAATAACATAAAATTAACTCAACAAGAGCAGTACAAACTCAGAGAAGATAAAGAGCATTCTAAACCAGAACTCAGAAAATTGCTTGCTACAATGCTTAGAGAACAACTTCAAAGCCACAAATTTCAGAACCAAAAGAGCAGAAGATAACATAGAATTAGCTCAACAAGAGCAATAAAAAGTTGTTAAAACATCGAACCGAGTGGATCGACTGTCAAGTAATTTAGAAGATGTTAGGTCTTGTCTGGGAGAAGCTTGATCTACTGAGAAAGGAACAATAAGAAACAGAACACAGAACACTGCTGTGGTGTCAGCCTACCACACTCCGTCGTTGCTTAAGTCAGTTGATGAGCTTAAGAGGAGAAGAACAGAAAGGACAAGTCTCGGTGGAATTGCTTACCTTGGAAGGTTGAGGGTCATTTCTATTTATAGATTTGGTGGCAGTGTGAATGAAACCCATCAATGGGCAACAGGCATACCTATAACCTGCAATATGGCGTGACAATTGGTTGCGCAATAAGGTGTGATGTGGCCAGCTCACCTATAACCTGCTTTATGGCATGACCATAGGCTACACAATACGGAATGAGCTATTCACATGCTTGTGAGCATATAACGCGACCTACTGGGCCGCATTACACGTGTGTGCTAGTTTGGGCGGCCCAGAAGGGCCCGTTTTGGGCTTGTTACACTTCTTCGACGGGCTTGTTTTAGCTCGATCTTTTGGTGGATCCCCAACAGTAGCCCCCTACTTTAAAGTTAGAGTTCTCCTGGCTTGGAAGTATTGGATTTCAATCTTTGGGTTCCCACGCCGCGTAATCACCCTTCTCTACCTAGAAATATCTTCACATGGCGTCGCCGCTCAATACCACCCTTCACGCCGCCCAATGGCCGTCGCACCTGCCGTTTCACCCTTTGCGAAGCTTTGAGGTTTTGAGGTTATCCGCCGGTTTCAAGGTACTTGACGGATTTTTGTGAAGTTTTGAGGTTATCCGCCAGAATTTTGTGCGGCCTCGTGGGATTCGACGGAAATTAGTGCAGCTTCGAGGGGTAACGCATGTCTTCGTGTGTGTGCGGAGGTTTAGGCTGTTATTAGCACGGCTCAAGGTGGCGTTTTGAGCATCTATTGTGCAGTTTTTAAGGCGGTTCAAAGGCCATCCTCCAGTGTAGTTCAAGGGTGGGTACTGCTCTAGTCTTTTCCTTTGCGAAGCTTTTTGGCGGTCATTAGGCAGTTTGTTTCGAGGTGACCACCTGCTCTTGATACTCGTTCTTTTGAAAATGTTTGATTCCAATCTAGAGGATTTTGTAATATTGAAACCTTTGGAGCCGTATTTGGAGGAATTTTTTCCTGGTTTGCCGGTGAGCTCAAATTTGGAACGACTCCATCTGTCGTACCCCCATTAGGCATAGATACTTTAGTGATAGGGAGTAACACTGCAGAGTGTTCGGGTGTAACAACCGATAGGGCGGTCATTTATATAGATGATAAGGCGGCCGATGGATTGGCTGGAGGTGATGTGTCGGGAAGAAGGCCAGATGAGGCCGATAGAGCGGTGTTGGGTACGTTAATACAGCTACAAAGATCGTCGGGGGTGAGGGAGGAGGCCAGATGAGGCCAAGGGAGCGGTGGTGTTGATGCGGGTGTAGCTACGACTCGGGTTGATGTTTCTACGGCATCGTGCCCACCTGTTTCTACGCTGGGGCATCCATTAGACCTAGTCCCCCGGGTGTTGATTCAAAGATCTATTTCTCGGGCAACCCCCTTGTTTACTAGTGGACTGAAACTTCCCTTCCTTATTACCATCAGGAATGAATTGAAATGCCAATGTAAGAACTCTTCCAACGAACGTGAAAGGGTAGGAGGAGTTGACTAGTCACAGGGGTAGTTCATATAGGCCACCACGCTCCACCTTGAGGCCTATTCATTCTGAACTCTAGATCTAATTTGAAATTCTTACAAGGAGACAACTCCAGTAGTCATATATCTACCTTCAGAAGGTTCACTGTATTTAGTCCAGAAGGCCGATGTTTGCTTTCTTGTTTCTCAGATATTTCTGTTACTTCTACAATCCCATCTTCGGTTACCCGCTTTTGAAACATTACAGCAACCTGAAACATTGGGGAAGAATATAAGACAGTAAGCATTGCAAAGAACAGATTAAAAGGTGTTTTATCAAGGCTAAAACAATGTCTCACATCACAATCGAATAACTTGCCACGCTCCCAGTCTAGATTAAGTTCATATCCATTTTGCATAATATAAGGGCACACAGACCAAAATTTTTCTGGCTTAAAAGTAGTTATTTGCAAATGACGCTGTACACAAAACCCAAGTGTGGGAGTTTGGCATGGCCCATAGCTGAAACAAGTGAACAACATTATGATTAGCCAGTGATCAAGACGAGATCATTAGTCAAGATGATAACATTTTAGATGAAAGTTGAAGACTTGAATTGCTTTTGCATATCAAAGTTGAAGCAGATCAAGGAAGAATGGTAACTGAGACCATTAGTAAATAATTTGAAATCTAATCCATGCAAACAAGGGGAAAAGAGAACAAAATGGGCTCCAGTCTATATTCAACCCCCCCCCCCCCCCCAATTTTATATAACCAAAATTATTTATTTATTGTATTTGTGTGCGTGCAATAGAGAGAAACAGAGAGACAGGATTTTGAGGTAAGTAGGTAAAGATGACCTAAGAACAAGAAACTTTTTTTTTTTGGTATGAAACACGATATATCATTGATGTTAAGAAATATATAAAAGGCCGCGAGGGCAAGTTACAAGAACGCCTTCCAACTAGAAATAAGGTCGTTTAGGTTGGAACTATTGAAGGGTAAAATTTAGAAACATTTACACCAACCAAGAGCTAAGACAACAACCCTATAAAAAAAACCCTCGAAAGGGAGGGATGTGTCATTGAAGACCTGGTTGTTCCTTTCTAGCCATAAATTCCATAGGGTGGCCATTCAAAAGACTATCAAGGAAGATATATGGGCATGGGTGCATGGCTGTCTGCCACCCGAAGCTTGTAAGAATTCGTCCCCAAAAGCGAGTGGCAAAGTCACATGAAATGAATAGGTGTCCTTGATTTTCCGATGCCCTATGACAAAGGTGGCAGAAGCTGGGGGAGAGAACTATGTGAGGCAATCTCTTTTGGACCTATCATGCATGTTAATTGCTTCATGACTGAGCTCCCTTCTTGGGGAGCTTGCCTTGCAAATGTTGTTATAGAGTGAGGGCGTGCTTTGGTTCTCAGGAGATGTCAAGTTACTGAAAACTGACTTGGTGGAGAAAGTCTTTGAGGTATCAAGTGGCCAGAACCATTTGTCATTTGATGGAGAGAGACCGTACGTATTTAGTGAGTGTGAGAGGCGCAGCCAATCCTCGATTTCCTCTTCCTTGAGAGGTCTGCGAAAAATATAATCAGGTAGCTTTGGACCAAAGATCAGATAGTTTGGCATCCTTGTCGATAGTGATGACATAAAGCCTGGGGAAAAGAGAGGCCAGTTGCTCGTGTTCCAGCCATCGGTCATTCAAGAAGCTAAGATGGCTCCCTTCACCAGCCCAGCAGATGGCATGATCCTTGATGATGTGTAATTGCTGCATGATTGCCCACCAGGGGCCTTTATAGGAACAGGGGGAGGAAAGGCAGGCCAGATTGTAGGAGATGCACCCATGTGTTTCGCCTATATAAATTTCCTCCAAAGGTGGTTAGGTTCAGTAATGAATTGCCAGATCCATTTTGATAGCAGGGAATGATTCCTATTCCTGATGTTACCTATGCCGAGACCTCCATCAGTGAGAGGGAGCTTAACCAACTATTATTACTTGACATCCAAAACAGTAAAACTACAACAACAACAACAAAAAAAATCTCAAAAACAAATTTTCCAAGCACGCCAAATGAAAGGTTTTTAAATAAGTAAAACCTTTTAAATAGGAAACATAGACTATATCATTAATAGAGAAACATATTCAAAATGGGAGGAAGAGAAGAAATCTTGACAACCCAAACGATAAGGGAGTTATATGTAAGAATTAAAAAATAAAAAGGAAAAAAAACTCCATAGTTGGTAAGGAGTAACTCTTGTCGAGAAAACTCCAAGAGGAAACAACATATCTAACTCCTAAGTCCTAAATGTCATGAAGAATCCTCACTAAACCTACAAAGCTCCTCTTCGTTTCCAACTAGATTTCACGAGGAGTATATTTGCACCCAAAGGAAGTTTTTCTTAGCTCATAACACTTATAAGTTGATAAATAAAATAATTAAACTCCATGTTCAGACACCGTTGAGGATCATAAGTATGGAATTGGAGCCTCCAACAGTTAGCACAGGACAGTGAAGGAAGTGGTGTTCAAGACTTTGAATGCCATTGTTACAGAGCCTGCACCAGCTAGGAGAAAAGGTATGAAGAGGGAATTCTTGAGTGAATTCGATCATAAGTATAACATCGACATGGAAATTTTCACATTTTAGGGAGATTTTGACTTCCATACAGCTATATTCAAATCCTTTAGAAGGTCCATAAAGGTATAGCAAAACAGGGACCTTAGGTCCTTAGCTGAGAAGATCCCTGATTGATTCAAAATTCCAGTATCTTGATTGATTGGACAAACAAGAAAACCTTACATTGAAAGCAAAATTAGAGATCCACCATCTCTTTCTAGCTTTTCATGTTTGACTACGTTATTATATAGGACAACACTTATTGCTAAATTCCAACGAGACATTATAGCAATATCTGAAAGAGGTAAGAATTTAATAGCAGAAATATATGTTTCCCTCAATGCATCAAAAGCTATAAACGAATAATAATATAACATGCATAAAATTATATGGACACATTGTATGTATTTATTAATATAATTATATCTGTAATATATAATATAAATGTACAAAGAAGGTGAGCAAGAAGAGAACTCACGAGATGAGTCTGGAATCAAGGTTTCCATATTTACCCTGAAAGAAGGTAGTCTGAAAACGCGTAAAGGCAACTCCTACTTTCAAATCTATCTCTTGTCGAGCATCTACAGCCAGTGCCTCATTTCTATTAGGTTGAACAAGGTTATCCAAAGCCTTCAAAATATCTTTTTCAGTAACAGAAGAAAACCTTGCACGATACACTTTTTTCCGAAATTCATTGCCACCAAATCCGGTGCACTCAATAACTGCAAGCAGAACCAATGTTAATATTTTCTTGATAAGAAACAAATGATATCAATAAACAGAATAGATACATCAAATGAATCAAATGAAACTAAATAAAAAATCCCACCTATTTTTGTTATTATTCAAGTACTACAATCTATACTGGGCGGTAAAACTTTAGAGTAGACGAATACTATGAAGAGCTCATAATGTTATAATGTACATTTTCTCGAGGTGAGGCAAATAATAGACCACATACCACTTTTCTTCACAAAATCAAGTTTTACCTTTCCTTTTTCAAGTATCTTCCTATATTCGAAAAAGCCATTGTCAATTTGTTTCAACCAATCAAGAAATCATTGCATTGAGTTTGCCATCAAACGTAGGAAGATCAATTATGTTTATGTAATTGCATGAATCTTGCTTACTTGAATGGTACATCTCGTTTTCACCCTTAATGAATTCCTTCCTCTGGTTTTGATTCAGATTCTTCCAAGAAAGCAAGACTCAGTTCCTGGAATTAGCTTCTTGCTAGTTCGATGCCCATATCTTGTTATTCCTTGCAGTTTGTCTCTCCTACCCACTGTGAATTCTTAAACACTTTTTCTTCTTCTGAACGATTGGCTAGTCTGTCTCCTAGTATCTTTCCCTTTTTTTTCTGTCTTTTCATAAAAAACAAATATTCTCCTTAATTGGAGGTTTGTTTTGTTAATCATTTAATCAATGAAGTTTCATTTTCATTAAAAATAGGAAACAAATATTTCATTGATGGTATGAAATATTGCAAAAGAGATTCCTTCTATGGGACGCCTATCAAGGAGAAAATAAAAAGGGGAGGATAATCAAACCCCAATCATAAGGAGATTACCAAAAACTCCTCCTTTGATTGCAATTTGCCAAAGGGGGCCAAGGTTCAATTTGATGAGAAATGTTTTGAATTGAATGTTACTATCCTTCTGTGCTTTCTTTCAAGCCTGTCATAGGTTTTAGATAATCCTCCAAGGAGAGGAGGTGGTGTCGTAGTTCAAACATTGCCGCTGATAGCTCACCAAAAAAAGAGGTTGCATCTCTTATCAATACTCGGGGATTTCTCAGAGTCGTTTCTTTTGGGCAACCAAGTCCTTCCTTGCTTAGGAACTTTGGTGTAGTCAAAGTAAGATTGAAAGATGATTTGTATTAGATGCCTTTAAAGTTACAAATGACCTCTTATTTATAGAGAAGAGGCCACGGTCAAATGGGTTAACAACCCAAACTTAAAGACTAACTAACTAAAACTAACTTAAGTAGAACTAACTACTGTTAGTTACATCAAACTTAAAATTGGTAGAACCAGTAGAAATGAGGGAATTATTTAAATAATATCGGAAAAAGAATGAATGTATAAATGGGAAACCAACCTTTATATTTATAAGCCAGGTTATGAGATTTTTGTGAATAATTAAAATGGTGAACCAGTCTTTTGACTTAGGGTTAAACATAAGCCTATTAACCAAAATTTATTAAGATGTTAAACAGGTTACAAAATTGTTGGATTTATTAATATTTGTGTAAATATTAGGTGTCAATATTAGTTGTCAATATTTAGTCTTTATTGTTGATATTCAGTCTTTATGGTGTTTATTACTTTTCCTTGTTTGTAGTAGGTCATTCTCCTGTATAAGAAGACCTAAGTTACATGTTTGAATCAAGGAGTATATTTTTTACTCTCTCCAAAATCAGAGCTTAGGAAGTAAACCCTAACTCTCAAAACCCTAGCCATCATCAAAAATACCAAACCCTAATTTCAAAACCCTAGCTGTCAATCAAAACCCTAGCCGGCATCCATTCCTCCTTCCGGTAAGTCTACCTCCGACGAACTCCCCACGACAACGCAGTTGTTGCCGTCGATCCGTCGTCCTCACCGTCGTCCTCACCGGTGACATCCGCACAGATCCGCCGCTACTCCCATCCGCGACGCAACCTGTCGTTCGACGGTCTCCGTCATCCGCACAGATCCACCGCGACGTGACCCCTCATCAGTCGACCTCCGCGTCCCTTCGTCTGGTATTTGCGATCGCCCATCTTTGCCTGGCGCATATCCTCGCCGTCTTCGATCCGCCAGCACTCTTGTTGGTCACCATCTTCTGCTCACAGTCGACCTCTTCTGCTCGCAGATCTCACCACCGCCTCTATAATCACCGTCAATCCTGTCCGTCGGAGATTTTCTAAGTATTGCATTGTTCAGGGCTTTGGTTCAAATCGGTTCGGGTTGGTTCATCTGCCGTAACTTATTCTGACTTAGTTCGACTCTCCTGGTTATGGTTATCTCATTTCTAATATCAATTTGTGGCCTGATTTGATTTGGTTAATTACTATCTGGTGGTGTGATTCTGTTGTTAGTTTTTGTTCAGGCAAAGTTGTTCAGGACAAGTTGTTTATTTAAAATGGTCCAAATCTCAACTGACAATGGTAGAGAAATGTTTGGTGATAGTCGTGGTGACTCAAGTATAGAGCAAATTCATCAAATCCTAAAATTGCTATCCTCCAATTTACCTTCTAATAACTCATGTGTATCCTTGACACAAACAGGTATTTATTCTAAGGCTTTCTCGTGTAGTAACTCATCTCCATGGATTATAGATTCTGGAGCTTCTGATCATATGACAAGTTCTTCTAATCTCTTTGAATCATACCTTCCTTCATATTCCAATGAAAAAAATAGAATTGCATATGGTAGTTTTTCTTCTGTTGCAGGCAAAGGAACCATTAAATTGACTGAGACCATTTCGTTACAGTTTGTCCTTCATGTTCCACAATTAGCATGTAATCTTTTACCTGTCAACCAACTTTCTAAAGATTCTAATTATCGTGTTACTTTCTTTGAATCCCATTGTATTTTTCAAACTTGGAGAGGATAATTGGCCGCGGTAGGATGATTGATGGTCTCTACTACTTTGATGAAGGTACCTTTAGTAATAAAATAACTCAGGGTCTTAGTAGTATTAGTTCTCTTCCTGTTAGGGAACAAATTATGCTTTGGCATCGTAGACTAGGACATCCCAGTTTTTTCTATTTAAAATATCTGTTTCCAAAGTTATTTAAGGGAATTGATTGTTCATCTTTTAATTGTGAAAGTTGTGTTTTAGCAAAAAATCATCTCTCCACATGTTTTCCAAAACCTTATAAAGCTTCCAAGCCATTTTACTTAATTCACAGTGATGTTTGGGGTCCTTCTAAAATCAGTACTCATAGTGGAAGAAGATGGTTTATTACTTTCATTGACGATCATACTCGCCTGTCTTGGGTTTATTTAATGTCAAAAAAATCTGAGGTGAAAGACATTTTCAAAAACTTTTATGAGATGATTGAAACTCAATTTCAAACAAAAATTTGTATTTTACATTCTGATAATGGAACTGAGTATTTTAACGAGTTTTTGGGAAATTTTTTGAAAGAAAAAGGTATGGTTCATCAGTCTACTTGTCGGGATACTCCTCAACAAAATGGGATTGCTGAAAGAAAAAATAGGCATTTACTTGAAGTAGCACGTGCTATAATGTTTTCTATGCATGTTCCAAAATATTTATGGGGGGAAGCGATTCTCACAGCGACCTACCTAATAAATAGGATGCCTACTAAAGTTTTAAATTTCAGAACTCCTCTCAAAGTTTTTGGGTGTACTACTTACGTTCACACACCTAGTCATTTCAGGTCGAAACTTGACCCTTGCGCTATTAAATGTGTTTTTTTAGGCTATGCTTCAGGTCAAAAAGGTTACAAATGTTTTGATCCTCAGACAAAAATTTTTTTTGTGAGTATGGATGTGTCTTTCTTAGAAAATCAACCATATTTTACCCAAAATTCTCTTCAGGGGGAGAAAATGAATTTGGAAGATAATTTTTGGGATATTTCTGTTCCCCTTCCTAGTCCTACCTATTTGGATTTTACTAGTCCTTCAATGTCAAGCATAGAAACTGTCCAATCAGGGGGAGAAATACTACAAAACGATTTTGCGAATCCTAGTTCTGAGTTAAAGTTTTATATTAGAAGGAAATTCAATCAGAGGAACCAAGATCAAATAGTTACTCCTTCACAAAGCCAATCTGAGACTCCGAGAAATGAAACTGAACTGTCTGATAATCCTCCCTCTTCAACATTGTCTGGTAATCCCTCTTCTTCAAATTTTCAAAATAATTCACATGTTGTCTCTGACCTTGATGTTCCCATAGCCATTAGAAAAGGCGTTCGAAGTTGTACCAAATATCCTATATCGAACTACATTTCATATGAAAAACTATCAAATAGTCATAAGGCCTTCACATCTAGGATAACTAATTTGTTTGTTCCAAGGAATATACATGAAGCTTTAGAAGATCCAAATTGGAAACTAGCTGTCATGGAGGAGATGAATGCTCTAAAGCAAAACAGTACTTGGGAGATAGTAGAATTGCCAAAGGATAAGAAACCAGTGGGATGTAAATGGGTGTTTACCGTAAAATGTAATGCAGATGGTAGCATCGAGAGATACAAGGCTAGATTGGTAGCTAAAGGCTTCACACAAACCTACGGGATAGATTATCAGGAAACGTTTGCTCCTGTTGCAAAAATTAACTCTATTAGAGTTCTTTTGTCTCTTGCAGTTAATTCAAATTGGCCTCTCCACCAGCTTGATGTGAAAAATGCTTTTCTCAATGGCAACCTTGAGGAAGAAGTTTTTATGGATTTGCCACCAGGTTTTGAAAAAGAACTCGGTTGGAATAAAATCTGCAGATTAAAGAAATCTCTCTATGGCCTCAAACAGTCTCCTAGAGCTTGGTTCGAACGATTTGGAAAAGTCATATCGAGTTATGGATTTCTCCAGAGTCAAGCTGACCATACTATATTTTATAAACACTCTAAGAATAATAAAATCTCAATTCTGATTGTCTATGTAGATGATATTATTCTCACTGGTGATGATGAAGCAGGACTAGCTGGTCTCAAGAAAAATCTGGCAAGTGAGTTTCAAATCAAGGACTTGGGAACATTAAAATATTTTCTAGGAATGGAATTCGCAAGATCGAAGAAAGGTATATTCGTTAATCAAAGAAAATATGTTCTTGACTTACTTGGAGAAACAGGATTGCTTGGTTTCAGGATCGCAGAAACTCCTATTGAACCTAACTTGAAATTACAAGCAGCAAACGCAGAAGAAATAAAGGATAGAGAGCAATACCAGAGACTCGTGGGAAGATTAATTTATCTGTCACATACACGACCAGATATTGCATTTGCTGTAAGTATGGTAAATCAATTCATGCATGCACCTGGACCAACTCATTTTGAAGCTGTCTACAGAATCTTGAGATATTTGAAGGGAACTCCTGGAAAAGGTATTTTATTCGAAAAGAATAACCACTTCCAAGTAGAAGTTTATACTGATGCAGATTGGGCTGGAAGTACTACCGACAGAAGGTCTACTTCTGGTTACTGTTCCTTTGTTGGAGGAAACCTAGTTACATGGAGGAGCAAAAAACAAAATGTAGTGGCCAGGAGTAGTGCTGAAGCAGAGTTTAGAGCATTGGCTCATGGAATTTGTGAAGGTATATGGATCAAAAGGATACTTGAAGAATTGAATATTCCTCAGCCAACACCTATACGAATTTATTGTGACAATAAGTCTGCCATATCTATAGCTCATAACCCAGTGCTACATGACCGAACCAAACATATCGAGGTTGACAAACATTTTATTAAAGAGAAGATTGATGCAGGTACAATATGTATCCCTTATCTTCCGACAACAGAGCAAATTGCCGATGTTTTAACCAAGGGACTTCCAAAGAAACAATTCGACAATTTAATCAGCAAGCTGGCTATGGACGACATCTTCAAACCAGCTTGAGGGGGAGTGTTGGATTTATTAATATTTGTGTAAATATTAGGTGTCAATATTAGTTGTCAATATTAGTTGTCAATATTTAGTCTTTATTGTTGATATTCAGTCTTTATGGTGTTTATTACTTTTCCTTATTTGTAGTAGGTCATTCTCCTATATAAGAAGACCTAAGTTACATGTTTGAATCAAGGAGTATATTTTTTACTCTCTCCAATTAACAAAAACATATCCCTATAAGCCTACACCATAGTTGCTCAGAGAGTAATATCCAAATTCTAGCGATGTAAAGAAATACTCTTGAGTATTGATAGGAGATGCAACCTATCAACGAGTTGCTTGGACAGTCATTTGAGCTCATTAGTATTCCTATCAACGTGTAATAGGCACAAATCTTGTTAGATCTTGGATTCCATAAAATCTTGGGTCAGGTTGTCTAAAGGTTCATTTGTACAGGTGACCATGCAATAACCCATGATGGTTTCCCAAAATAATTGCTCCCTCAACCCTGCCAAAGTTCAGGAAAGGAAAGCTTGCCCTTGCTTTTACTTGGTATTTTTTCATATATCAATGGATACGTTCCCAGGGGGAAAAAACACAACTAGAATTCAACACTGTTAGACACAGGTTTTTAACGAAAGGAGATGAGGGCAAAACCAAAGAGAGATAAATAGATAATATATGACTACAAATAGAAGGAAGGAAAAAATACTGAAGACAAGCATAAAACAAAATTTTGGTTTGAAAGAAATCAAAGAATCTTTGAAGACAAGTGTAAATCTTGGGGCCGATCTAGCTAAATTCAGGGCCTCTCATAGGTGTGCACTTCCTAATTTATTTGCACATTCTTCCTTCTATTGTTATTTGTACGAACTGGGATGAATTCATTCTTCTTAATTGGATTCTCTGTTTTTTTCTTCTTCTTTTGATCATTGGGAGTTTGTATCCAAAACATTATTGTTTCCTTTCCTTTTCATTAAATCAATGAAAAGTTTGTAGACAAAAAAGAAAGGAAAAATAAAAAAAACTGTAGGAATTTATATAGATTAGATTATCTTAACCAATAAGACAACAAAAATTGGATTAATGATTTCAGGGGGATAAGTACCTTCGAAACAAATATTTTCACCTTCACGATCGCAATCCAACCATAAGACCAAACAATCACAACCACGTGCTTCTCGACTTAAATGTTGACGTATATGAGCCTTAAAACCAACAAAAATAGTTAATATTTTATTAACAAGAAAAGCTGGAAAAAAATCATATTTATCCTGGAAATTTAACATCATATAAAAATAAACAAAACAGTGCATGATATGGTGAAACACTTCTTGAGCTCAACCAAATATGTGATATTTTTTTTAATTTGATAACAGACTAGACATTGAATAAACAAAATAAGGTTCAAAAGCAAGCCTTCACAAAAAAATCCAAGGGGAAAAAACAAAAACAAAACCAAATAATTACTACGGAGAGCCCCATCTAGGTCATAAAAAAGAGGTAACTAAAGAAAGAACAATAATTGAAGCTAAATGGAGGCTGGGAATACTGCAATCACTCTAATCCCCAAAGAATCCTCCTTCTTCCCATATCAATGCTCCACAATATGGAACGGTAGAGAGAAATTTACTTTGTTTATAAATATATCAGGATTAAGGTCACCTACTCAGCAAGTTTCTCATTCCTTTCCTAACTAGGCACAATACTGAATGCAAAAGTCACAGAAACCTGCCATAAATCTTCGTCGAGAGAGAACAGTGTCACAAAGTACAATTTGATCATTGAATGCCTCTTTAAACAAGATACACCACCAAGAAAAAATGGAGAATAGAACTTTCAATAGAACCAATGGGGATAATCCTCCCTTGTCCAATAAACCACACACACACACACACAAAAAAAAGTTCTCTTTCAAAATTTATCAATCAGCAAGTGTGGTCAAGTGAATTGGTCATTTGATGATAGAAGTTCTAGAAGATAAGCATTCCAAAAATTTGGCAAATTTTATCATTTCTCTAATTCCATTACCACAAGTAGATTTCCAAAGTTCCTTTTGACATTTAAGTTACCCCCAAGCACCAGCAACGAGCACCCCAAGATAAGAGCAAACCTGTGGCTTCGAATTTTTTTCCCAAGGTGACCACAATACACGTGATCACACAACACGGCACACGCACACACATTACCATCACACCTTGTATTATCTGCTTTACCTACGTGTTCTTTTCCTTTTCCCTTTTTTTTTTTTGGTAGTGTACAATGAGTCAAACTTACATTATATTCTTTGAACAAACACATAACACCTTTGTTTGCTATTTTAATGGAAGAACGGTAACTATTTCTTCTAGACAATGTGGGCCAAGGCCAAGAGAGAAGCCAGCCAAGCACAGTTGAAAGTACCCAACAAATACCACTACAGCCTTCTTCCATCCAGTGAACACAAAGGTGATTTTGAGATTTCAAGGTTTCTAAGGCAAAGAGAGCACTAATGGGGCAGTATTCTCCAACCGGGTATCCTCTTTCAAGTTAGATCTCATCCATCATTTTCTTAATTGTCATGAAAAAATTCAGATGCTCCTTGCCATATGGGAATATCTCTCTCAGACAAACAAAGAAGAAAGGAAGACATTAATCAAAGGAGAAAATATGAAAACAAAACAAAGGAGAGAAGAGAGATGGATAAATGAGTGGCACATATAAATGAGAAGCACGTGAATTTTGTGGACTATAAAAAATAAAAATAAATAGACAAAAAGAAAACCAAGAATATAAACTACATTAGACAAAAAAAAAAAAAAGAATATGAGGGGACCTAGGTTTCAAATAGAATTTATATGTTATAAATGAAATTAGTTGAAAAACTAATGCAAACTTAAAAGGAATAGTTTGCTTTAGTTAAGAAAGAGTCTGTTTAGTTGATTAACTATGGCAAACTATTTCTCCTAGTTAACTTTTTGACCAATTTTCCACAATGTGAGAGAGTAGTCTACAAACTACATAAAAAATGTAAGAACAACTCGTACCTTTGGATTTGATTCCGTCTTAATTACTGAAGCTTGAAAAAGATCCAAGGGATCAGTGGTTGTCCAATTTTGAAATCTATCTGGGAAATCTATACTAAACCCCAAAAAGACAGAGAAATGCACTAAAAAATGAGTCAGAAATTGTTACTTATAAAATAAAATAAATAAAGAAGCCAGAAAGAGTAAAAGACTAGTGCATCATCATGAAACGGCTCAAAACAAGCATACAAGTAAACTTAGTCGGGAAGTATCAGAGAAACTAAACAATCATTCAGCAAAGAGTAATCTTGCAAATTAATAGGCACAAAACCAGTATTTACCAATCTATACTATACCATATTAATAAGACACCTTGGAACAACAATTGAATAATTTGTGGAATAAAATAATACTTAAGCCTTTACCATTAATTAAGGAAAGTAATAAATAATTAATAAGGAGCGTATTGTGTAAAACTATATAGATAGATATATATGGAGAGACACGAAACTTTCCATTCAAAAGGAATCATACAAAAGAAAAGCTAGGGAGATGAAGGCATTTCCCTGCTAAAATGGGGGGCTTAAACGAAGGCCCCTCCCAGTATACGTTAATCAATATTAAAAACAATTGCTTAATAGTTAAAACCCAAAAATGGGACCATTAAAATAAACAAAACTTTCCTAGTTCTCATTAGAAGAAGGATTATCCATTCCTTAGAGATAAAACCTATCTTAAAGTTATTCCATTTATATGAATGCTGAGCAATTGCTCTCATCAGGTTAAGCGAAAATAGGTGGTTATGAATGAAAAATGTTACTATCCTCTTAAGACGCTTTTTTTACTTGATCAACTTTCCAATATCCCCTCAAAGCAAATCTATACCATGAATGACACATGGTGTCCAGTGCAAATGGGATCATTTTTCTTTCAAATATTTACTTATGGTCCATAATAAATGAAGTAACCAAACCTCTTAGAGAGAGAAGGATGAAGTAAAAAAAAAAAGAACTTACCAACTAGGACATAACTTCGGAACAATACCCATGACAACTTTTATGTCATTTTTTTCCAATCTTCTCTACCATGCCATTCAAGAGTTCAAAAATATTTTCTCTAGTTTTAATACTTGAAGATACATCCAAAAACATAGTTCCAATAGTATAATGAACTATCAATGAGCAACCATTCTTTTCCATTCAACCTCACGATCCTTAATTACATCTTTTCTGTAATTTCCTGTTTCAAAAGGACACTCTAGCCTCTTAGTAAGAACAATGTATAACACTAGAACCAAATTGCCCCACTGCCTCCTAACGTTACATAAAATTTTCTTAAGAAATTTTTTTCAAATTAATCCAAATGAAGATTGAATTAAATTGCTGCATCCCTCTCTTTATTTGTTATAGTTTCAAAAATATTGATTCCTTAAGTTTCTTTAATCTATTTCTCTCCAATTGGTCAGTAAGGTAGAAAAGTGTAATTATGAAGGGATTTGGCCTTAATAGCCCACATAGCCACTAATAAAGAACACTATCCCAAAGTTGGTAAAGTGAAGAATCTTCCTCTGCAAAAGTCTGCTTATTGCACTCAAGCCAAAGAACCCAACAAACAGCAGGCGAAGCAAGGAGTCAAAGTTCCGATTTTTTGTAAGACCTGAATGAGCCAAGCTAAAAAAAGACACCTTAACCATAAATAGGAAGAATCTTTGCTTCACCAACTTTGGGATAGTTTTTTTTTTGGATAAGAAACCTTTCATTAAAATAACAAAAGAAAGGGACAACCTAAGGGCAGGGGAGGAGGGATCCCCTCCCAAGAACTACCTTTTTTTAGTACAACACGTGGGGATGGGGGATTGAACTCACAACCTCATGGTTCGAGGTATATGTCAATTACCGCTGAGCTATACTCTCTTTGACCCCTCCCAAGAACTACTTAAGAATAGCTCTCCAGTCGTGCATAATCATAGAGAAGCTGAAATTACAAAAGAATTTTTCATGTCTATGACACCATCAAGAAGAGTGAAGCTGTACACTATTACAAAACGTATCAAACGAAGAGGACTTATCTTCAAAAATTCCATAATTCCTCTCCAACCAAATGTTCCAAAGAAGGGCTCTAGCCGCACAATTCCATAGAATTTTCGCCTTTCCTTTGAGATGCCACCCTTGGAGTGCTTCCAACAACCAATCATCAATGCGAGATGGCATACACCTCGTGAAACCAAAAATTTGCAGCAAAAAAGACCAGCCCTTCAAAGCAAAAGGACAGTGTATAAAAATGTGATCTATAGACTCTTCCTTTTCAAAACATAGCACACAAACTGAAGGGGATAACACCCAATTTGGGCACTTTCTTTGGAGCCTATCGTGAGAATTAATCGCTCTAGCAACCATAAGAAGACTTTAACCTTCTTGGGGATCCCATATTTCCAATTGAGAGAAATCAAGGGCAAATTCAGCTTTGGAGTTATTTCAAAGAGGTTTCTGAAAGCCGATTTTGTTGTGAAGGTGCCGGATGAGTCAAGAGACCAAACAGCTTTATCAATTCCCTCCCCAATACGTATTGTATCGATCTTGCTCACAAGACCCAGCCAACTATCCACTTCTCTGTCACGAAGTCCCCTTCTCAACCCCAAGTCCCAATCATTCTCATTCTCCTTCCAGCACTCCGAACCATAGGCTTCTATTTTGAGGACAAAAGATAGATGTTAGGGAACTCTTGGGCTAGCGTTGTACTTCCTAACCGACTTTGGGATAGTGTTCTTTATTGATGGCTTCAGGGGCTATTAAGGCCAAATCCTATCATCCATACCTCTAAAAAAAAATTTGGAAGGACAAGTACGGTAAGGGAATCACTTTTTTCGGAAGGTAACTAAGTCACAACTATCAACACACATGATATGGTCCAGAAGAAGCTCCTTTTCATTTCTATCTCCCCTAGTTGCAATATGTGCATGAAGGACTCAGAAACTCAAAGCCATTTGTTTATCGCTTGTAAATTTGCTGCTGAATTTTGGAATGGGATCCGAGCATCTTTTGGTTGGCAAAGTCCCCTCCACTTCAATATGAACATTCTCCTCCATTTCTCACTAGCGGGTCATCCTTTCAAAAAAGATGGAGCAATTCTATGGTTCAACTGATTCGAGCCTTCCTCTGAACCATTTGACTAGAAAGGAATAACAAAATCCTCTACAATAAATATCTTCCTTTCAACAGGTTCTATGGCCAAGTTTTGGCTCAGGTATTTCACAGATTATAGTCTTAACAACCTCGCACAAACTAATAACAAACTAGAAGGCCTTTTAGTAACCCGGTGTTTGGGATTCTTCCCCATTTTTGTATATTCACAACATCAATTTCGACGAAATATATGTTTCTTACAAAAAAATGCTAAAAATGGACAGATTGATGGAGTGATCAAGAACCCAAATCATGCTGAAATCAGAGAACAAGCTAAAATGGACAGCTTGATGGAGTGGGAAACGCATCTATCAGTTTATATTTTCATCTCCCTTTGAAAATTACTTAACTCTACACCTGTACGCCCACATCCACAACTTTTTGCTAAAACAATTGAGTAGATTGCTTTTACAATCTAATCTTTCATTTCTTAGAGAAGTATCAAACCACTGACAGCCAATTCCCACAAGCCTGCCATGCTCCACTACTAAGTCAGCAAAAGTAATTAGATTCCACCTTTTTACATTCATCCCCAAAGGCTTCAACCTTTTAGACATGAAGACAAAACCAGGAAAACTACAGAATGAAACAATACACTTCCTGGCGGACCCTCTTGGGCTCTTGTTCTAAAGAGCTTTATAATTCTTTTCCTTCTCTGACCACTTCCAAATGGAAGTGCTCTTTCTAAATTCCTTAGGAGTAACTTCTGAAATTCCATTGATATCAATAAAAAACACCATGCCTCGCCTTGGCTCAAGGACAGACAGTCGTGCATAAAGATTCCAAGTGCAGAAAAGATATTAAAGCACGTGTTATGGTGTTATAGAGGAAAAGCATACAGACCTGTAAAAGAAAGCTAAAAGTTATCTTAGTAGAAAAGTCAGTAACGATAAAGTGCAATGCGAGAAACAAAGAAATATTTGTTCACCACAGGTTAAGCCAAGGATAGCCAAAGTTGCAACTGCAACAACCAAACTAGTTATTCATTGTATGTGAATCTCGTACAGATCCCTTTAAAAGATAGTTGTAAAATCAATAAAGTTTCTTCAGTCTTCATGTTCTTTACATGTATATAATTTAAGTACCAAAATAACATTCCCCACATACCCTAAAGGTAGTTAAATGAAAAGGCACCTGAAAATATGTCCAATGACTGATGTCACTTTATAATGTGCATGAAGCCCAAGAAATCTCCCATCAAATTCATGTATATCTGTGCTACCCTTTCTCGTAGACATCTGTAACATTAACATGTTGAGTGACGTGTCAGTATTACTTCCGAAACTTTTTTTTACAAGGAAACAATACTTTTCGTTGATAAAATGAAAAGGTACAAAACTCCTATTAGGAGATTTAAAAAACAGCCCAAAAAAATTATACATAATTTCTCTATAGCCCAAAAATAACAAAGAAATAATAAAAAAATAATTAAAAAAACTCAAATCTAAAAGAAGCCAAGCTCAACATGAAAACTCAAGCTTTTCCAAAATTAAAATAAGCTACAGAAAAGAAGTAAGCCCTTAGCAAAACCAGGCCATCATAACCAACATCAACTAACTTCAAAATAAGCTGGATCTTTACAACCTTCTTGGAATTGACCATGGAAGCACAAATATGTGCAAAAATATGCCGGCTTAAACATAAACATAAATCATTTTGAGTGATAGATTGGTTACTAGGGATATATTAATCACTACTACACTTTTCAGTTTGTTACAGTCAATACTTACAAATAGTAAAATTTCATCTTCCCCTCTACAATTAATGTTTTGTAATATAATGGGAAGCATAGATCCCCAAAGAGTAAAATTTCATTTAAATCTTACATTTTGAATCAGGGTGGTGAATGTAAAAACAACTGTGAAAACCCTGACCAGCTCTTACTCTCTTGTTCCTATGTGGTGGATCTGTAGACCTATCAATGTCACTGCCTAGGTTTTAGAAAGAGAATATGCTCCAAGGTTTTTGTGAGTCTGTGACCACAACATTAAAAATAGAGCACAACTTGTGCGTTAATGGTGTTTGCCTAGTCTTGTAGTATCCTTAGAAAGGAATGAAAGGATCTTCAATGAATTTCAATGGCTGTAGAAAATCATTGTTGTTGTTTTCGTTTCTTCTCTTGCAGTCTTAAGTTTAACTCTACACTGTTTATTTCTTAAGTTTAGTTTGTGCCAACTCGAGGCCTTTTCGTAAAACATTTTTACGTGATTAGGCCTTCTCTATACAACCAAACGAAATTATTCATTGTCTACAAAAACACTCCTATACCCGTAGAATATTCTAAGGAGATAAATTTAGGGAAAAAAAAAAAGACACAATAACAAACGTAGTATGTAATACTCAATAGTATTAGCCAAAAGATTAAAGGTGTTATATGGAATTACCACTAAATAATTATATACACGTGCAGACAGTGAGAGTGCGATGCTAGGCTTTCTAATGACATGCTACATCATATATTTTGTAACGTTCAAATCATATATTTTGTAAGGGAGGTTTTGCAAGTTATCCATATCCTACGAATGCTAATCAGCTCTTCCTGCTAAGAACCGTTTTTTGTGTTCCAATATCGTATAATCTATTGTCTGAGTCTTTAGGGCCAGTGAAAAAGGTAAAAAGAAACTGGGAAATGGGTTCAAAACTCCAAGTTAAATAAGTTAAATACTCGAACTGCATGCAAGCCCGGACACTCACGGTTAATAATAATAAAGTTTAAAGAAATAAACTCCCAAGTTAAATATTAAAACCCTACAAGTTTTCTTGCCAAACACTCACCGTATCAGGAAGAAAAATTATGTACTGCTTACTACTTACTTGGCCATGAGAGAGTGCAGAAGCAATTGAGAGCGCAATGCTTGGCTTCTCTGCCACCTGAAACAATGACGATAAACAGTTAATAAGAAACCAGACGAAAAAACAGGACAAATTAATGGCAAAAAAACAGAAACAAAAACAAAAATCGGTGAAGTTCAGACAAGAATTCAGAGGCTCATACAGACCATAAGAACAGTTGAAGCGACCATGATGACGATTGTCACCGGAGCCTAAAAGACAGAACTCGGCGACTTTGTGAGTGAATTGGGATTCTTCTATAAAGCACCGATCAGCTAGCAACAACTGAAACTGAAACAAAATCTTGTCGATGGTCGAGGAAATGGACACAGAGGAGGAGAAAAAAATAAACAAGCAAGAGGAAGAATGCGCGCATAGTTGAGTTGGTAACTGCGTAAAATGGGCTTTGGGCTTAGTAATTGGGCCATCTAAAAGGCTCCTCCAGGCCTTATAAAAACTCCCAGGAAAAAGCGAAAAAAAGGGGGGAAATCGTTGGATTGTTCGCTTTGAGAGGATGCCTTCTTTTATCCTTATGTGGTACTCGATCATATTTTGATTACTTTTTGTTTTCCGTCTTTTTCTACTGTACTAAGGTTGAATTGTTCCCGTATTGTTTGGGTTTTTTAAACGGAGTTTTTTAAAAAATTATTCCTTAGTGAAACCGTCGTATACGAGATCTTTCTTTTTGTTTCGTCCAGTGGAAAGTAGAACCGTACACTTTGAATAAAGTCATTGCTACTACTATGCAAATCTTAATGTCAAGTTTGGATTGAAGCCTACATCATATTCCATAACAGTTTATTCGACAATCATTAAAAAATATGGTTTGAGTGAGTTATTTCAACTCCACTCTCATTCAAGTTTATGATTAAGCATATTTTTTCTATATGATCGATCCGTAAACATCAACCACTCCAAATTCAATTGATTTTTCCTCAACAAATAAGTATTTGGCTAATCCATTTGAAGATAAGACACTCAAAAATCTCTCATCTTGTATTTTTTTGAATAGAAAAAAACCTGAACTCAAATTTAGCATAATTTATGTAACATATTACAAAAAAAATATATAACTTAAAAGGAATATTTGTAAAATAAGTAATTTAGTTATTACCATTAATCTTTTTATAAATTATTTTAATAGAACCTGATATTGACACTTCTTTTTCCATTTTTTATTTAATAAACATATCCCACGTTGAATTGACAAATGTTCAAAGTTATATCTAATAGAAAAAGTGTTGAGTTACCAAATTGTTTACATTAGTTAAATAATTAATTAAAAATTAACTAAAGTAACAAAAAAAATGAAAGTTCAATTATCAAATTAAAAAAAAAACAAGTAGGTTAAAAAGCACAGTTTAATTCCTAACCTTTTTTAGGTGAGAGTTTTGTGCTTATTATTTAAAATTTATGATGATATAGTTAACCATTTAGTTTTATGTCAATACTAAGGTATCTATGTCCTACCAAAAAGTCGTGCATTCGAATCTCTACCCGTGTACTAAGAAAAAAAACTGAGTCTTTATATTTTAAAACCGTTATAATCTCTACCATCAAAAATTATATTGAGTTGTAATAAAGATTTTCTTTTTTTAATATATGTAAATCAATAAATTATTTATAGACCAAATATGTGTTTTAAATTATATGACTAAACATTTACATACTAAAAATCCATATTTTACCTTAATGGAATTTTCCAGGACTAAATTATCATAGATATTAAATTATATATGCTAATTAAATGATTGTGTATTAAAATGTCAATTAGCAAATCATTGTATATAAATTTCAATGTCTAAACTGTTACATCCTACTAACATACAAATCATTACTCAAAGAAAATCCCAATAATCAATATGTTTCTTAATAAACATCTCAAAAACTTATAAGAAATATTTTTGAAACAAATTTGCACTTTATTGTTTTATGTAGCTTGTATTTATAAATTAGAAAATGTGTCATTTCATATGATTAAAAATCATTTAATACATAAAATTATATATCTCAACTTAAAAATATAGTTTAATTTCCATCTTCATTTTCTAAGACAGCATTTTTTTTTAAGTACAAATCAGCTTTTTGATCTTCCAACAAACAGTACTATATATATATTTTTTTTTTTTTCTGTTTCCATGATGCCTACAAAAAAAAAAGCATCACAAATAGTTATAGGGGCATTTTTTGGCCCCAAAAAACTAGAAATTTACGAATTTACTACATTTTTTATCTGTCACAAATTATGATTTTAATTTAAGGATTCTAGGGGGAAAAAACCATTATTGGCACGTTACAATTTTACTTTTGTTTTAAAAAAAAAATCATGTGGTATTTGAATTATAAATTTCGACAAATCACAAATTACCACATAATAATGACAAAATTATATATCATTAAATTGAAGCCTAATGTCACGTGTTATTGTTGGGCATTTGAATTTGACCAATCAAATTATGTTGTGAGCATATAATGACATAAGTTGGTCTAATAAGATTTCGCTACAAGATCACCATCAAGTCAGAGGCCGATTAAGATCATCTCCAAATATACAAATTGTATTTAAGTACACGAATAATAATTTTTCCAAAAATCTCACGTGAACAGAATTTATCATTTTATATGATAATTGAAGTCGTGCAAGTACAAGTACATAAATAATTTTTACTTGATCTGACACAAAATAGTCGTAGGAAGGTATTCAACTTGTTCAACTAGTAATATAAAGGTACATACTAAAAATGTATAACTAAATAACGAAATGCATTTCAACTCGTTCATACCTAACATCTACCAACAAAAATCGTATGAGAGGATTGAAAATGCATGTTTGGGATATATCTAATCCTTATAATCAATTCGATCACAACTCTTTCATATTAGAAAATTAAACTTCAACTTCAAGTGATTTTGTTGAGTATGACTAGATAAGTTTAACAAATATAACTCTTTTACCATACACGAGAGTGTAATCTCAAATGTATAGAAACATAATGTTAAGGCTAATAATAAAAATTAGTTAATTAAAGATTTGAAGTTTATACATCCTATGGATTTAATCCTGTGTAACATTTTTTTTAAATGTACCACATGTGGAATAGAAATTTGAATATTTAAAATCTTCTGTTTATTTAATATAAATTTATAAAATAATATTGATTGTTTAATAGATGATTAAGTAATCGTAGTGATTACTTAATACAATTTTTTTTTTTGGTTTTGATAACTAACTTAATACAACTTTTAATAAATAACAAATTAAATTTCTTATAAAACAAGAGATACTTTAATGGAGTTTAATAGAACTCAATCAAATATATGAGAACCAATAGCTATTTCTTTTCTTTTTTAGTACAAGGACCAATAGCTAATAGTTCATCACCATGTTCGTCAGTGTATGATAATTTTTTAATTCTTATCAAGGGTATAGTTCAAAATCATATAAGATTTTTTTTAATATAAGATTAAATAATAGATAATTGGCCAACATCAACTATAGTTAATACATATTTACCTCCCAAAGCTGGTTGAAGGTTAAAATTATTATTTAACTCAAAATATATATATGGAGAGTTATTTAGGAAAATCATTTTACAAAGGTGTACAGAAAAAATATTTTAGTTCATTTTAATATCTATACTTTCAAAACGTCCATTTTACTTTCAACTTTTATTTATTTTAATTTTTGTATTTTCGAAACATTGGTTTTAATCCCTCTACTTAACAAAAAAAAAAAAAGAAAAAAGTGACCATTTCAGTAGCATTTTTTTACTTTTATCTTGCTTATTTCAATAAAAAAATTTAACAATTAAATTTTTTGAAATATAGAATTTCTATTGAATATAAAATTTATGTTAAAATTTTATAAATAGGAATCAAAATAGCCAATTTTTAAAGTATAAAATTAAAATAACGTTCGAAATTACAAAAGGAAAAATAAAACAACCAAAATAGAAGTAAGATCAAAACGAATCAAAGTAGATAGTAAATAGATGAAAATAATATTTAAACCTAAAAAAAACCATAATTGTAAAAAATAAGTAATGGTATGGGTGATTTGACAAATATGAATAGGTTAAGACAGTCAAACAAATATCTTAATTCTTTACCCACCACTTTTTTAGTTTTCCCATAAGAAATTTTATTAAAAATAAATAAATTAAAAAAAAAAAAAGACAAATGAATGAACTAATGATTATAATCTACCTGCCACTCTGCCATTCAATGATTCTCCTTTCTCCAACTTTTCAACCTAATTATAATTATAATTCCCTCAAATAATTTCCAATAAATAAACTAATAAAACTCTGCAATTTGTCAGATTATAATTATAATAATTAATAAATAAATCACTGACAAACTAATAATTAACTATTTTTAATCTACCTTGTTAATCGTGCCCGCCGTCCAATAAAACACCGACACGTAGCCGAATAAGCCCACCGGTTTTGCCCGGGTCAAAATGGTAATCACCCGATGCTTATCAATGATTGAGGGTCACGTTAAGATCCATAGGGGAAGCTTTTTTCTCTTCTCTCTATAATTATTATTATTTTTAATTACAAGTTTAATATTTAAACTTCTAAGGATTTTTTAGTTGAATAATATTTGGTATCTTCGCTTTTAATAAATAAAAATGAGTGTTTCGGAGTAAATTGAAAATGATAATAAAGAAGAAATTTGTTTTTGTTATTTTGAAAATTTCTATACAATTTTGATAATGTTCCAAAAAAAGGGAAAAATAATAAGTAAACATAATTATTTTCAAAATAATTAGATTTCTTAAAAAAATTGGAAACGATAAATACCAAAAGGGTACGTTACCAAATGAGCCCGAAGATTTTCTATGATCTTTTGATCAAGAATATAATACTTTAATCAATTGGGTTCAGCTCAAATTGAAATCTAAACTTTTAACACTGGATTTAATAAGTCATTAAAATTTTCAACTTCGCGTCTGACTTTAAAAAAGTGCATGATATAAAAATCTTTAAATTAATAAAATAATTTCACCCGTTTTAAATAAATTATTATTAATACTATATTCACATTAGTGATTTTTGTAATACAGTAGAAATGTAACGATATCTATGAAAATATTAACATGTCAACAAAAATATAATATATCCTACTTATCGTATACTCTTAAAAGAACGTGGGGTTCATACAAAGTTTAACCATCAAATTTGTAATTTAAGTTTATTTAAAAAAAATTGTTGATTAATTTAATCATGGGGCTGCCGACAGACACTGTTTGGGATCTCGAGATTAGTTAAAAATTAAAAAAAAAAAAAAAGAATTATAGAAAGAGAGAGAGAGAGAGAGGGGTGTGGGAGTTGGTCGGATTTTGACATTACTGCAAATTTGTTGAGGCAATTTGCATATGCTTTTCAATAGTTAGTTTATGGGATATGTGTTACCCTTTTTAATTTACTTTATAATAATGGTTTTGGCTTAAATTTATTGGGTTAAAAAATATTTTTGATCTAATATTTTTGGTGACATAACAATTTAGACCTCATTTTTTTTTAGAAAAAAATTGAACTTAAAAATATTACTTTTACTGATGTATTTTTTTGATTTGTCGTAATTTTTTAAAACGTTATCCAAATCTAGGTCAACTTTTTAAAAATATGAAAAAATAGTTGTTTTTTATTTTGGTATTTGATTAATAATTTAAATGCATTTCAAAGGACGTGGAAACATACTAAAAAATGGTCAGCTAATAACGTTTTTATTAATTGATTTTGTTTGTGTTTTTATTTTCAACGTTTCTTATTTTTCAATTAAATAAACAAAACTACTTTTGATAGGTTTTTTTATTGTTCTCTTTTTTATTCAAGGAAAAACACATTTGGTACCCCTTTCTTATTTTTCCGTTCTCTACTTTTTTAAATAAAAAAGATTAATAGTTTTGTATGAATTTTATTCTTTAAGTTAAATATTCAAAAAATTTCTGCTATATTTTATTTTTAATACTTATTACGCATTTTTTAAGTCAATAATGATAAAATATAATATTTTATTTATGTTTTGAAAAAATATAGAAAATTGGAACTATAAACAAGAAAATTAATTTTGTTGTTTTGCAACGTCTCTATGCAATTTTTAAATACATATCTTAAAAATAAGAAACAAGAAAATAGAAACATTTACTAAACGTTTGTGTTTCTAAAAAACTGGAAACGATAAACAAGAAACGAGAATGTTGATAAACAGGCGCTTAGTTCTTGCAGTTAAAATTTGTAACGATAAAAATTCAATTTATAAAGTGAAAACTTATCTTGAAGTATCAATTTTTCTTAGGTAAAATTTAAATTTCCCTTAGCACCCTTTTTTTCAGTACAACATGTGGCGTGGAGGATCGAACTCATAACCTTTTAGTTTAAGAGCAACTTATCAACCTACAAAAATAAGAAATTTAATTAATTTTTAACAATATTACAAATAATTTTAATATATAAATACTACATTATTATATATATATATATATATATAATCGTTACTTTTAAGTCTAGTATGCTAAATGTACTTTTAATATTTTTTTTATTTTTTGTTTTGAACTTTTTAAGATATTTATCTTTATTCTTAAATATTAAAAAAAAACTATTTTAATGTTTGTGATTCTTTTAGTTAAAACTCAATTGTTTTAGTTAAACCTTCTGTAGAAATTGGAACGTATGACATTAGTCTATTATTTGCTTCAACTAACTCAGTCGATGGGAACTATTATCTCAATATAATTTGATTAAAATGTATGATATGCTTTAAATGATAATGTTGATAAATTTTAAGGAAAACGCAATGAAAATTTTTTTTAAATAGTTTTTATATATAAAATTTTGAAAGCAATTTAAAAAATTGTGTATAAAAGTATTTGAAAAGAAAAAAAAAACAATTCAAAAGGAGAAAAACACCAAACAACCCCTTACCCACTTGCTAGTGGCCCCATTTTCTGTTCCACTTTATTTCCATAAGGATTTTAGTAGATTTGAAATCAAAGTTATATTTTAAGTGAATTATTTTTGTTTTTCATTTTTAAAATAAATAGATTTCAAATCATATATATGATTTCAAATCCTATTTTTTTTATATAAATAAGTTTTCAGCTCAAAAGGTAATTTTTTTTCTTCCTATCCAAAAATTATGATCATGAAGCCTATATTAGACCATTAGTAAAACTCTTTAATCATATTTTAGTCTATAAACTTTTAGTAAAACTCTTTAATCATATTTTAGTCTATAAACTTTTCGTTACTTCATTTTAAAATTCTACGCACTCTTCTCAAATGTTCTATTTTAGTTTCTTGCTTTCAAACCTTTTATTTTAGTCCCTATATAAAGTATTTTATCTATTATCGTTAATTTCCATTAATCATTTAACAAAAATTTAAGGTCTAAATATTATTTTGGTCTCTGTACTGTACTTTGTTCATTTTGGTCATGCACTTTCATTTTTGTCCATTATTTATTTTTAATTTTTGTCCATTTTAGTATTTGTATTTTCAAAATATATGCTAGATTTTTGTACTTTAAAAAAGTGACTCATTTTGTTGTTATTTGCAAATTTTAACACAAATTTTATACGATGGAAACCTTTGAATACAAATTTATGATTATATTTCGTGATTTAGTGGGTGAAGTGTCGTGATAAATTTGTGATCGAAAGAATGGAGATAAAAATAAAAATTAATGGACCAACATGGTCACTTTTTAAAAATATACATACCAAAATGAATATTTCGAAAGTACAAAAATTAAAATGAATTAAAGTTGAAAATAGAGAGACAAAAATAATTATTTTGTAATAACATGGACAAAAATTAACAACCAAAGTAAAAATGACGTGGACCAAAATAACACAAATATAGTTGGGTCAACTAATGAATATGGCTTCAAATGTTTGCAGACACGAAAATAATATAAACATTTGAAAGTTAATGGAGACAAAAACAAAATATTTATAAGTTGAAGTGACTAAATCTAAATAAATATGAAGTTTAATTTCCCCCATAAAGTAAAAATTAGTCTTTTGAATTTTCTAAATCGATAATAATTTAGTCCTAAAATTTTAATATATAATTAATTAATCATATAATTTAAAGTTTGTAATAATTTAATATCTACGATAAAGTTTTTTGTTAAATTTTCTTATACTTGTAGATCAATAAATTAAATGTATTTATAAATTACAAATACTAATTTGTTATACAATAAAAGATGATACTCAATTTTTTATGTAGGGATTATTTTTTTTTCTATTTTTTTTTAATACAACATGTGGGGGTGGGGATCGAATTCACAACCTCTTAATTATAAGTATATGTCAATTAACGCCTAGCTATGCTAAATTCAAAAGATTAACATGTTACTAATTTGAAAGTACGATGATTAGATCGCAACAAATTAAAGTTCAGAGACATTGCTTCTATCGAGATAAAATGTAATTTTTTAACCTGGAAAAGCTAACGGCACGAGTCATTTTTAGAAATGTTTCTAAAAAGTTGTAGCTTTAATTGTAATATAGAAATCATACATATACAAGGACCCAATTATAATATTTAAAAACATTGGGACTAAAAGGAAAATAAGGGAAAAGTACAAACACCAATTCGGACTATATTTTCATCCAACTTTTAGAAAGACTATATTTTATTGACCGAACTAAAAAAAACTATTTATTTATTTACCGACACCATTTTCAACGTTTCTAAAAACCATACATATAAAAAAAAAATCATTTTTCAAAAAAAAAAAAAAAAAAAACTAAAAAACGTTTCTAAAAGTCGGACGATGACATGAGGGGGAAAAACACTATCTTTAATAATTTCTAGGATATTGTAGGATTTAATTTAAATCCACAAATTCAAATTCAATTTGAATTTGAAAATAAGGGAGCAGTTATGTAACTGCTCCCCTAATATCTCACAAAGAAGAAAGAGAGTGTTAGAATTGTCTCAAAATTCTTTCGAGGAATTCAGGTAGTAAATTGTGAGATCTTTCCATTCGTGATTGATCTCCGACAGTGAGTTTTCGTGGATTCCGCTACGACGCTACAAAAGGTTAGTATTCTACCCACGAAAAACCCGACAAATATTAACGAGGATTAAATTATTATTTTTAGTACAATAGATAGGAATGTAGATTTTGCCTAAAAAAGGATAGGAATGTAGATTTGAACTCACGATTTTTTTGGTTGAAGATATATAACCAGTTGGGTTATATTCAGTTTGACGCCAATTGTTATTTATATATAAGCCACCATAAAGCATAACAAATGAGTAGATAAAAGTTGAAACTACTAGATAAAAATGTCTAACTATTCGATTGATCTTGTATTAAAATTAAAGTTCAAAATTTTAAAAAATTAAGAACTACGAAATATAAGCATATAACTTTGTAAATTAAAATAGAATTTAAGCTTTTTATCAAAAAAAAAAATCGAATTGCTAGTTTGTATTAAGGACATATAAGGAAAAAGATCTTATAAAAATAAGTCATACTAATTGCTATGGTAATTATATTAACTTATAAAAATAACTTATAAAAATAAGTAGTGTTAATTACTATGGTAAAAAGAACTCACGCAAGATAATTAAAAAGTATTTACATAAAATAACATAAAATAAATATGTATTTACCAATGTAACAAGTTTATAATTTGACAAAATAACATAATTAAAACTAAAGTCAAACTTCGAAGGTAATGTAAACTATATTAAAAAAAAAAGGTCAAACTTAAGCTATAGGTAAAATTCCGAAATTCCGAAAATTTTACACGTGGCTAACTGCCCAATTGGGCTTAAATCTAGTTGGGCAAAAGGCCCAATTTTGGGTGGAGCCCAATGTTAGGACTTTTTTCTCTTTTAAATAAAAATAAAAAGAGGTATAAATCTCACAATAATTTTCCATTTTCCAATGGTTGAAACTCACACAAGGAGAGTATAGCTACCTTTTTGATTTATAAATAATATCAACAAATTTATCAATACCTCTGCCTCCTCGATAAGTCATAAGTTTGAATCTTCATTCTTGTATCTATGTTGTACTATTTTTCAAAAGAAATAATATTAATATATTGTTATAACGTACCTATAACTAATTTTGTTTTCAAAAAGTCTAAAATATTGGTAAAAAAGTTCAATTATGCCTATCATCTTTGAAATAATGACGACGTGTCATGTTAAAAAATCTATATATGATCCGATTATCAATTCGACTATGATTTGGTAGAAGGAAATTCTAATTATCTTATTTGATACCGAAAGTTCAATCCCTATCCCACACTTGTTATATTAAAAAGAAACAATACAACCCGCTAATTCAACTAAAATTAATCTAATAAGCAAGCCACATTTTTATTAATTATTATTATTATAATATTAGTCGTTATGGTTGGCTATTTCATGCATACTTTAATGTCAATTTCAATAAAAATTTCATATGGCAACATAACTAAGTTTCGTTAAATTATCATTTTTTTAATGATTAAGATTATTTTATGTTTATTTTTTAAAGTACTTTTAAAGAGAGAAGGGAAAAAATATATGGGATATTTATTTATTTAAAAAAAAAGGAAAAAAAAAAGTCAAACAGACATTTCCTTGCCTTTATCTATGTTGCTTCCCCTCCACTTCCCCACATTTCTCACTCCAATTCTCTCTCTTTCTCTCTCTTTCTCTCTCTTCTGCATTTGCTTTTTCTCTCTCTCTCTCTCTCCTCTTTTTTTCTTTCTTCATTTTGAGCTCACAAGAAACTAAGGAATCATTTCATTATTCTTGTTTCTTCATCGCACTCACCAAAAATCTGCCCTCTGCCCCTTTTTGTTTCCTGCATTTTGAGGCAATTTTTTTTTCCAAGTTTCTTGTGGAGGAAGTTTCGGTGTTGGGGTTTGTTTGATTGATTCCTTGTTTTTGCTATAATTCTTGATTCTTCATCTGGGTTCTCGAATTTGTTCGGGTAATTCGTGGGTATGGAGAGGGAATTCTTTATGAACGACGGATGCAACTTTTACGGGATGGAAATCCAACCCAATGAGCTGAATTCGAGTGGGTTGTTCAATAATGCGAATTGGGAAAATTCTATGGATCAGAGCGATCTATTTGAGTCTACTTTGAGCTCGATTGTGTCTTCTCCGGTGAATTCCCACGCCGGCGGCGACAACGTGATGATGCGGGAATTGATCGGACGGCTTGGGAGCATTTGCAATTCTGGAGATATTTCGCCTCATTCTTACATTGGTGGAACCAACAACAACAGTACGAACACTTCTTGTTACAATACGCCTATGAATTCTCCACCGAAGCACAATTTGTCGCCGATCATGGAGTCGCAGATGAGAGGGAATTTGTCAGTGGGGGGCAATTTGGTTCCCCATCAGAATCTGGCGCCGTTCTCGGCCGACCCAGGGTTTGCCGAGAGGGCGGCGAGGTTTTCTTGCTTCGGAAGTAGGAATCTCGGGAGCTTGAATGGGCAATTTAGTTCAAACGAAACTCAAGAATTGGGTAACAGATCAGTGCCCGGAGGTGGAGTGGAATCTGGAAAGCTCTCCAGAGTTTCAAGTAACAAATCCTTCAACATTGCTGGAATTGGATCTCAAATGGGAGTTGTTCAGGAGGGCAACCAAAGCCCAATGCAGAAGGGGAATTCAATGCCTAACAAGAAGCTGAACAGGTTTTCGAGGTCTTCGACGCCCGAAAATGCTGGTGATTCGCGGGAGGGATCTTCGGTTTCCGAGCAGATTACTGCCAGGGAGTTGGGCTTCAAAGGTAAAGCTGAAGCCAACACTAGAAAAAGGAAATCAGTTCACACTGGGGAAGCAAAAGATGTGAAGGTATATTTACAAAGTTTGAGTCGATTGATTGTATTTCCTTTTCAAAATTCTGCATCTATTACGAACTCAGTGGAAAATGGGAATGCATTTTTTCTTGATTCAGGCTGCAGGAGAGAACCATGAATCAACTGGGAAGAAAATCAAACCAGAGGAAGTTTCCAAGAAAGAGATGGATGCTGCTAAGGGGAAGGCAGAGGCAAAAGATGGCACAAAAACTTCAGGGGATGCAAATCAGAAGCAAACCAATGATAATTCAAAGCCTCCAGAACCTCCAAAGGATTATATCCATGTCAGAGCTAGAAGGGGTCAAGCTACAGATAGCCATAGTTTGGCTGAAAGAGTAAGAACTAAAACACAAATGCTCTGTATATCACTTCTCTTTGCGCTCCAATCTGATTTAATAACTCACAATTCCTTTCTATCACAGGTACGGCGAGAGAAAATCAGCAAACGGATGAAGTTTCTTCAAGATCTCGTCCCCGGTTGCAATAAGGTGCTTGGAATTTACAGTTCTGCAGTCTTAGTTTGAAGCTTGTAACTCTGAGATTATAGGGATGATGATAGTACATAGTTTTAAGGTTGGAGTTTCGTTCTCATTGCAGGTAACTGGGAAGGCAGTCATGCTTGATGAAATCATAAACTATGTACAGTCCTTGCAGCGCCAAGTTGAGGTAATCACCAAATGCTCAAAAGATCTGACATATTTCTGTGCTTATATATATATTTATATAGCTTTCTAAGTTGGGTTGGATTTGATGCAGTTTCTTTCAATGAAATTGTCAACTGTCAATCCAAGGATGGATTTTAACATGGAGACCCTTTTGCCAAAGGATGTGAGTGAAAAATAGAGCATATTTTACTGCTCCAATTAGTGAAAACACTCCCTAGATTTATAATTAATCTTGCGTGATTTGCTGCACATCTCAGATCTTCAAATGTCCTGGTTCGGCGCCCCATACGGTTTACCCTTCGGATTCATCAATGCCCACATTCACATATGAATATCAATCTATGCATATGCCTCCTCTTCACAGTGCCATTTCTAATGGCACAGAGAAGCAATTCTCAGTTGCCTCAGCAAGTGATGCGATGCAAAGAAATCTAAGCGGGCAGGTTCCAAGCGGGTACAGCGAAGTCGGGAATGGAATCCAAGTAAATAGCGAATCTGTTTTCACAAAGCATTTGAACCAATATCTCTGCACTGCATAGTCTAAAGATTATCTCTAAATTGATATACAGATTTCAAAGTTTTGGGAGGATGAGCTCCACACTGTAGTTCAGATGGGTTATGGACAGAACCAGGTGCAGAATGCTAATGGTAAGATGGCAACAAAATCTGAAGCCATTAATTGGGTTTGATTAAATCTCTAAACTGAATCTGAAGAAAACTTAATCCAAAAAATTTATGTTCTATGGCTGCAGATGAGATGAAAAGTGAATTGTAAAAGAAGCAAAATAATCAACTGCTGAATTCCATGGCGGCCCCCCACGGCGAGAGAGGCTTTCTGTACATAGAGAGGGATTCCAGTTCCATTTTTTTGGAGAGAAAATTAGCAAAGAATTCTCCTCCCTTTTTTTTTTCTCCTTTTTGTTTCTTTCTGAAAATTATGTATCAGCCACTCAATTCTTTTTGAGAGTTCTTTCAAGAATTCCACTCTGTATAATGCTAGAACTAATTGCAGCAACTGGTGGTGGCCTCAAATTTTTTTCATCAAACCACATTTATGCTTTTATAGCCCATTGTAAAAGTAGTGTTGGAAAAAGATTCAAAAGTTCTGACATTCAATCCAACATTGTGTATCACTCAGAAATCATTAATGTTATCATTGTTCCACTCACACAACTCTTTCTCTCTCATTATGATCTTTCTCCTTCTAGAGAGTATAACTCAACTGGTTAAAATATATATTCTCGATTAAAAGATTAAAAGTTTGAATCCTCACAACACGAGGGAAAGAAAGATCAGAAGCGAGAGCATAACTGAACTGATTAAGGTATATATTTTCGATTAAAAGGTTCAAAATTCGAATTCTCACACCACGAGCAGAAGAAGGACTAGTAGGGATGTGATTAAGAAGTTGAAAATGGGTTTTTTTCTTTCTTTCTCAACTTTCTCATCAACCAAACAGAAAACAGCAACAGTTTTGAATGAGTTGCTTTCAAGTATAGCTGGAAAAAACTTTGATCCAGAGGGAAGGAGGGACCCATTTGGATGATATTATGTCAAGTTAAATCGCTTAACTTGTGGGCAAAATAGATTCTTACTTGAAACCAGCTGTGGTGTGGGGACAATTCTACCCCTTAAGTCCAAAATAATCAAATCATAAGACTATATTATTTAAAAGTGCTTCTCTTAACTGGAATCCAAAGCCACTTTGAATTTTGTTATCTACCAAATCACAGCTAAAGACACCTTTCTTTTTTTCTTTTCTTTTTTTCTTTTTTGCTCAATGGAAGCTTTCAATGCCCAGGTTGGCAGCAGTTAAAAGCTCTAACTACTTCACAAACCAAAACCAAAATATTTGTTTATTTATTAATAAAATGGATAAGTTGAAGAAGAAAGCAATATAGTGGGTGGGGTTCAGACTGGATGGATACCCTTTCTTTGTAGATATTACCTTTCCACCAAAGGCTTTCCTTTTACTTCTCCTTTCCCTTTTCTACTCACTTGAAATACTATTTTTGTCTCTCTTCGACCTTTAGTTCTTGGAAGGCGCTTGTGTTCGGATCCGTTTTACATGTACTTCGATTAGTATTACAGGAGAATTATCTAATCTTAAAATATCTAACGTATACGTATGGATCAGATATTTGATAAGATATTTGATGTTCTAAGTCATTCAATAGTCATCACCGTATAGTCAAATTCCCTTTATTTGAAGATATTGCCTAACACTTCTCTTCCCTTTTCTATGCGGTTAAATTTCTATATTTGTCTATCCTTCTACTATTTTTTTAAATTCAAAAGATTAAATTCAAGTCCATTTCAATCAGTATTACAGGACAATTATCTAATTCTAAAATAAATATATGACGTACACATATTTGATAAGATATTTGATGTTTTCAATTAGATAAATAGTCACCAACATATAGACAAATTTTGTTTATCTGAAGATATTACCTTTTCATCAAGTGCATCCCTTTTTTCTTTTCTATGCAGTTAAATTTCTTCCTTGTCTCTCCTTCTACTCATCTTTTAAAGTTCACAATATTCAATTCAAGTCCATGTGCACTTTGATAAGTATTACTATACAATTGTCTAATCCTTCTATATTTGACAACAAGGTACTCATGGAATGTTTGATATTCTAAGTTGTCAGGTAGACACTAATTAAGACTCGAAGTCTCGTTATTTTAAAGATGAGAGAAGTTACTGTTTCTAATTACGATCGTTAAAGAACTAGATTAAAAGAAAATAAGAACCAAAAGAATAAATAAAGAGTTAGATCAGACAAGTACCAACCGTCCAATATTACTTTTTTTTTTTCAATTCCAATCCAAAATAGGTATTATTACAACGGTTAAAAAATGATTCCAACTAATGAACAATTAGAATCATAATTGGGATTAGAAGTCAACAGGGGAAGATTTGGCATTTTAACAAAATAAAAAAGTGACACTAAAGTCAATAATAAATCATTTTGATGCCTTCTAATTACTTCAGCCAAGATATTGTTAGGTTAATGATAGATTTTCAGTATCATATAGACAATGACATGAAATCAAAAAGGCTAATGCAATTCTACTAACTTAACATTATTTGCAGGCAAAACATAATGAAGGTGAGTGATTGGATGTAATATGTCTGTTCTAATTCTCCAAATTGAACTAAAAAAAGAAGAAAAAAAAGAAGATTTTTGATGAATCAAATTGTGGAGATGAAACAAAATTGAAATAAACACTATACACAATAGTATAATATTATTGTATTATTGCATGGGTTGGAAACCTTTGAAAAAGGTTTAAATCTCATTTTAGTCCCTGAAAATTTCATATTTGTTTCATTTTAGATTCACTTAGCTTTTAGATACCCTATCCATGTTTTAATTCATAAACTTAGAACACAAACTATTTAGCTTGTACTATTAATTTTCCATCAAACAAGACGTCACATCTAACCTACTACTTGTGGCTTCAAACATCTATCTGGAAAGACATCTAACTTACAATAAAAACTAACATAGACAATTTAGATTTTAAAATAGAATGTTCGAATACTCAAAGCCAGAAACTAAACAAGATCGAAAGTTCATGCCTTATTTTTTAAAAGAAACTATATTGTTGAGGCAATTTTCTCGAGAAGTAACAAAAAAAAAAGATGGGGGTTATAGGTTTGATGATTGCAAAGAGGGGCCTAGAGGAAAGCAAGAAAGGTTGATAATTGTTGTATGTTTGGAATGAATGTTTCACCTAACCATGATCGGGAAAAAAGAGTCTCTCTTCTTTTCACCTTTCTATTTTATGTCTGTTTCTTTCCTCTAAAGAACCCTATTTTTCACTCTGATTTTGGAATCAAAATTTACCCCCTTGTTTCTTGGGGGCTAATGGTTATTGCTTCAACTCCAAGAACTGTCCTTGAGATGTAATTCACAACACAGTACAGACAATGAGATAGAGAAAATGTATACGCGTAAACATTTTCCCATTTCTTCTATTTTCTTTTTCCTTTCTCTCTTGTGTGGGGCAGTCGAGAATTGTGACAGCCAAACAGCCCCCCAGCCCTCCCAAACCACGATTTTAAACCTTTGAGTGCCAAAGAGAGAGATCAACGGTTGAAGTTTGACTATTCAATCCCATGGTTAGGAGGGGAGTAGCCATATTCTGACAACTACATTGAATAGTTTTCCTCGCTTTAACCAAACAGCCCTCAGTGGTCTTTGAGTGGTTGGAATAACGTGGCTGGTGATTTTATATCGTTGGATGTAAAAGAGACTAGTTAAAATGTGTAGTTCTACCATCATCCAATGATTGGGAGAGAGAAAGTTATTTCTCTCTCAAAATTTTCATCCTCTCTAACTATGGCCAAACAGCCCCCCTCTCCATTCCCACTCAAAGAAAAAAGAAGGATTTCTCTCTCCAACACTTGCATCTCTCTTTCTCTCTCTCTCTCACTATCACATGGCTGGTATTGTCTCCCAATAGTCACTTTCAAATCCATTTCCATCTTTAAATTATGATGGGTCACTTGTTCCTACTCTCCTAGAGAGAGAGAGAGAGAGAGAGAGAGAGAGAGAGAGAGAGAGAGAAATGGGCATTAAATATATGAATTTGTGAGTTCCAATTGGGAGATGAATTGATGGATGGATGGCTAGGGTTGAGAGGCCTACTTGTTTTTTTTATGTTGAGAGTCTATTTCTGGGCACAAGCAATGGTGAAGCAGAAATGGTCCTCCTCTAGAGAGAGAGAGAGAAATGGTCCTCTGTAGAGAGAGAAGGTGGGACAAAGGCACAAGCATCTTGTTTTATGGTCTCCATGGCATTAAATTAAATGGTCTGCTTTGATATGGGGGAGAGAATTGCCAATGAACTAACTGTCTGATTGGTTTCACAGACATATTTCTCTGATCCTTCTGAACTTTGCCTCCCATCTATTTGACAACAAAACCAAACAAATAAATGAGAACAGCTTCAGTTTCGGGACTTTTGTTTTCTCTTCTTTCCTAGAGGGAAGAATGGAATGACAATGAAATTGAAAGTGGGAATGGAAAATGATTTTTTTCCTCCTATTGGCTATTTTCATTCCCAAATTGAGTGAACTTTGATGGATTATTGGCTCTCCAATTTCTATGCCAAAACTCGGAACATTATCTGAAAACTATGTTATCTCTGTTCCTTTACTTTGGGGTCCATCATTATCCATTTTGCTTCAACACCACAACTTTGGGATTCATTCATGGTTCCCATTGGCAGCCACAACTTGCCCTGGGAAGAATATCTTTAACCTCTAATGGAGAGCAGAAAATTGCATGGTGAATAACAATGTCAGTCAGTAAGCCTTTGTATCTGTCAACAAGCTGACAACATGTCAGAATGACAATGAATTTTTCAAGTTTCAATACAAAAATGAGAATCTTTTCTCAAGATTTCTTCTCCAAAAATAAAATATCATGTGATGTTATATAAGCTAAAATCAAAACAACAAAACCCAATAGTTTCTTTTCTGTCAGTTCGGCAATTGTGGAGGTGTGGGATTAGATTCAATCTCAAGAAAATAATTGGTACCTCATCTAATGAAGTATGCTTCCAACAATTTCTTTCTAAAAGAAAAAGTAGGTAAAAAGAAAGGGAAAGAACTAACCACCTAACCTAACAAATTTATGTTTCTAAAGTCTGCTTGTGAGACATGAGAGATAAGATATATTTATTGCCACGCATATATATTTCTCAAAACTAAGAGGCAAGAATTTGATGGGGAGGGAGACGATAAAAGATTTCTACAATTCATTCCACTCTTATGAACTTCGAGAATTTGAATTTGAATACAAAGTAAACAATAAGGGAACTAGCATGTGCAGTTCTCCTCATAATCAGTAGTAATAGCTACCAAGAACGCCAACTAACATTGTTACATTGAACAACTATATATAATGGAAGAATTTACGAGTGACACATGTATATGATTGCACACTACCATAAAATTTTCATTTTATATGTTGCATCTATCATATCCAGAGAACCAAGAGGGTTCTGAGAGTTTAGGTAGCTCACCATCTTCACCATTGTAGAATGGCTCGAATTCCTCTCTCCAGCGCTGATCGTGGGATTCATCTATGTCATATTTCACTTTGCTAGTTTCGTCATCATAAGTAGGTCGTATAGCTTCCTTTGGTAAACGCGAATCTCCAACTAAAGCATTGAGTGTGCTAATCTCCTTTTCGTGTTTTTTCTTCAATTTATCGATCTGTTTGTAGGCCATCTCAGCTTCTTGCTCAGCTTCAATTGCTCGCTTCTGCAAATGCCATCAAAATCAGTTAGACCAAAATTAATTAACGAGTGTTAGTTGGTATCTAGTGATTAGAAGGAACTATAAGATCAGGCTCAAAAAGTTAAACCGTCCCTGTTTTCGTTCAACAGAAGCTGAAAGATACAGAAAAAATGCAGAAGATATTGTCAAAGAAAAATGTACAAGATTTATGTATGAAGTTTCAGTTGCATGAAAACAAGCAGGATTTATACAGTGCAGTCATCCACAAATCAATGACACAGCAATTTACGAAAATAAAGCAACATCGTTTTAACTTCATCTAGATCTGAGAAGCTTTTGAATCAAGACTGTTAAAAGATGTTTCTTTAAGTGATGTGCAGTTCGTTCAAATCTTTGTGCACCCTTCACCCCTAACAACCATTTAAATTATTAAGGTCCCATTTGATAATAATTTATCAATCGTTTGATAATCATTTTGGTTTTCTGTTTCCAAAAAATTAAGCTTATAAATACTACTTCCACATATTCAGTTCTTATTTTTGTTATTTTCTTTTTTAAAATGTTTTCAAAATATAAGTCCCAAGTTTTGAGGGAAAAAAAAAGCTTTTACAAATTTGTTTTAGGCTTTTAAATTTGGATAAGAATTGAAATGTGTTTTAAAAAAGGTGAAAAACATATTAAATAACTTTATTAAAACAGAAAATTAAAAGTGAAATCGTTATCAACATAGCCAAAATAATTCTATGTCCAACTAAAAGTTAGGACAACCTTGGTTAATAACTCCAATATGAACAGTATTAACTAAATTTTGAATTAAATATTTCTTTTATAGCATCACAGAGTCTTTAGAACGAAGCCTGGCATACTTGAAAAAATAAATCACTAAACTAATTTTACGTTCAACTCAAAGTTGGACAACCTTTGTATTTCTAAACAGTAACTTTTCCATTATATGATTCCTTTTTAACATCAACAGCTTCAGTATGAGACCAGGCACACTTTGATAAAAGAATGCTAACTGATAGCCATCACAAGAATGCAAAATAATCTAAATCATTTTTAAACTGACCTGAGCAGCAGAAACTCCCTCTTCTGCTTCTTTGAGCCGCACAAGCAATTCACCTGCAGCCTGCACAGCTTCAGCAGTGTCTCTCAATTGAGCTTGAAGTCCCTTGTTCTCATCCCTTAGATAGCGCCTTTCTCTCTCTCTTTCGACTTTCAGGGCTGAAATTTCAGCAGCAAGGGCATTTATGAACTTGGATTCTGCACCCTTAACTCCTGCTCTAGCAGCTGCTCTTTTTACATCCCCAATTCCATCCTGCATCTTTCTGTGTCTTAAAAGCAGTTGCATGTGTTTTTCTTCCAAGTCTGCATACTGTTCTAGCAAGCGTGCATGCCCTGCCATGGCCATCTGCATAGCTTCCTCCAGCTCTTCAGCGCATTTTTTCTCAGCTTCAAACTCTCTTTTTCTTTTTTCTGCTAGCAACCTGCTCGCTTCAAGTTCACTTCTGAGTTCTTCTGAAAGAGAAATCCACTTGCTTTCTGCCTCAGTCCAACGAACTCTCTCCTGTTCAAGTTTCTCCTCAGCACTCTCTTCTGTTGACTCTGGAATTACACCAAGAGGTGGGGCAATACTAGGTTCAGAATAAGTCAATTGCAAAGGAGGGTTTTGCTTTCGCAAGGATGCGGAGGGTGAGTCAATATAATATTGTAGCTGACTTCTTAAATCCTGAATTTCTTCCATTAGCACTTCTCTCTCACCCAAATCGTAAAAATTCCTATAACTTTGCAATTCATCTTGAACCTTTTTCATCTCGATTCGTGTCTGTAGGACTTCTGGGTGATTCTCGTATTTTTCCTTTAAAACCTGTACATACCAAAGTTAGAAAGGAAATGTTTTCGGGTGGAAATATCTCTAGATAGAAACACAGACCTTATGCTCATGTGTGAGGGACACTAGTTCCTCCTCCATGAACTCCTCAGCTGGTAAAACACCATCCATGAGGCTCTCGAGGCGAAGAATTTTGTCCTCTCTGGCTTCCCCAAGCACAACATTGCATTCTCTCTCGTGCTTGTACTGTTGTACCTGTGAAAAGTGGCCAAGCAAAGTCAAGCCAGACATATGGCAAGCAGGTACGGGGGAAGGATACAGGCAAATCCTGGAGGAACATACCAAACGGTTTAGTTGACTAATATCAAATGCTTGCTTGTTGCAGTACTCTTCAAGTGCCATTTCTCTTCTGATAGCACCAGCAAGAACTTTCTCTACTGCCTGCAGAAGAACAAGAAAGATATAGATACATACATACTAAGTAGCCAGGAAAAAGTGGAATTTCAACTTGACGTACTTTAGGAACTAGTATCCTGGATTTCTCAACAGAGTCGGAACCATCCACAGGTACTAATTGTAGATCTGAACTGCTATTTTCCTCTCTAATTTCCAGCTGCTTTCTAATTTTGCAGCTACTGCACATAACCAGGTTTTCACCAGCGGCCTCATCACCACAAGATGCTTGCACACCAACGTCAAATTTACTTAGTGGAAAATTAACCTTTTCTGCAGGTTTATATGAAAATCTGAAGGAGGACCTTCTCAATGCTGAACTCTGGCGACAATTATCAATAATCTCAAGCCCATTGCGGATGCTTGCAGCCAACTGTTCTGTTGTTACAGCAGTATTCTTACTCTGAGTAGACAGTGACAATGCATTAATATGGGAGCTCGCTTTCAAGGACTTCTCTAATGATTTTTGCAGGTGATCTAAACCGGGCTTAGTCTCAGCCTGAAGATCTTTCTGTGAAGCAGACAACATCGTTGAAGTCCTCAAGCTTTTCCTGCTATCGCTGATTCTAGGTGAAACGCTTGGAGTAGGAGATTTGAGAACTGGCGACACATCACAAGGAACTATGCTGAGGCTTGGAGGAGAAACACAACTAAGAATTCCATTTGATGAATTGTTGAGTGCTAATTCGGACTGGTTCGCCTGAAATCCACTGAGAGGTTCAGAGGATGTACGCAAGGGGCCATCTCCTGAAGTCTTTAGTTCTGAACTTTTTACTCTCTCTATTGAAGAGCTCATAATATTATTCTCAGAGGGTTCACTTAAGAAAATTTGGTCAAGTGAGTTTGTTTCCATTTGATTTTGTGCTTTGAGGTTATGAATGTCTGCCACACTGGCACTAGAACGTACTGGAGTATCGTAAACAGGCTCTTCTATTGAACCAACAATCATGACCTCATCTTGAACAAATGTTTCCTCCTCCATATTCACATCTATATCATCAGAAATCTCCTTTCGGCGTTCACTTCTAGATGCAAACGGCTGAAACTTAGTTAACTCATTTTCTTCTAAGGCAATTGATGAACCTGATTTGACAGGTTCAGCTTCCCTTGCTTCACTAGCCTCAGAACCAGTATTTTGTTTGTCCAGTTGATCACAAAGCTTCTCGACAGCTTCCTCATCAATTTCCATTTCTTCATCACCATCATCATCCACACGAGGTAATGTGATAGGACGACTGATGCTAGACTTGAGTAGATTTAAACTTCTACGGATCCATGCTGCAGAGTGACCTCCATTTATGTCATTTGAAGTATTTCCATTTGACTTTAGTCGGTGTAGTTCATCCTGTTAAACATCTCAGTGTAGTCATATTCACAACTCAAGAAGTAGAAGCATTTCATGAAAAATTGGTAAATACTAAGAACAAAAAGTGTACCCTGAGCTGCCGTATCACTTCACGCAAGTGATTCACATCATCTTGCATAACTTCATTAACAATAGCTTTGTTTTTTATAGCTTTGGCACGCTGGGCAAACCTCAAGGTACTAAAGCTTTCACTCCTACAGCTGCAAAAACAACCAACATAAATCTCATTTCAAGAAGAAAAAAGTGAGTATCTTCTAGGTAAGAGATCTCTGCAATATTATATTAACCTTTGTGTTGGAGAAATGGCGCAAACCATCGCTAATTTTGCATTTCCCCCTAGTGATTCTTGCAACAAGAAAGTGAGCCTGGAGTCTCTGTACGGGATGTGCCTTTGTTTTCCAGTTTGAGAAATCTCAGCAAGAATATTAATCAGATTCCTGTGCCACAATCATTGTCTCAATAAAATGAGGAAAAATGACCCTGAAGGCACATCCATAGTGACATGCAGACAAATCAAAACAAAAAAATAGCCCAATTTACGAAATTATGATGAATGTTTGGATCTCTGAAAAAATAAAATCCTTTATCTAGCTAAAACATGTAGAATAAAAAACTTGAGTGTAGTACTCCATTTAATCTATACATGTTGTCAAATCTGTAAATTTACTGAAGATGAAAACAATAAAACATGCAGCAGTACCAACCAGAATTCTGTATAAATATTTAGCTAATTAATTAACATTAAAAAGCAAAAATATCCTTAGATCACTGCTTAAATGAGATCTGAAATATGTCCAACTAGTTTTCAATGTTTATACCCCAGTTGTGAGAGTGATCTGTTGATATTTCCTGCCTCCTTCAAGCGCTCCCCAGCAGCACCTGTTAGCTTCTGCCTCTCGGAACCAGCTAAGTCAACAAGATTTATTCTACTCGTTTTAAAGCTACTTAAACCATCTGCCATTCTCTGCGGAAGAAAATGATTGTCAGCCTTAATTTCACAAGTACCTGTCCTTGAATATAGAAACTGATATTCATGAATTTCCAAACAGAACAAACTGGGCAATCTATAATCCAATTTACATGTTCGATGGCTTTTCGGACAGTGCCCACAGCTGTCGATCTAGTGATTAATCACGACAGCAGTTTACTTTTCATGTTACAGACCTTGTCTTATATGATTCATTATTTCATTAAAAGATATTAGCAACATTCTTGAAGCATTACCTTAGATCGAGATTCCACAACGCAGGTAAAAACAGTATGCGACCGAGAACTCTCAGAATTAATACTTGTTGCACCAGTCCTCCTATTTAATAAACCCTGCATAATTATTCTGACGTTATTAAAAATGATGTTTAAAACTGTATCAAAATAATTCTAAAAGATTAACTGAATGTAGGACAATGGTGACCATTAATTATTAATGCCAAATTTTCACAAGAACACTACAAAATTGATGACAAGTCTTTTAAATGTCCAGATTTGTTTTATTGCTATTTAATAGAAGCAGAACTGAATTCCTAGTGTATTCTTTTCCTCAGTTCATTAACATATGGCTAGGTTATTGATCCTTGAGATGCTTCAGGTTGCATTGGGATAATCGAACAGTGCTAGTTCACTGTCTCTCCAAAATCTAGAATACAAAGTCAAACTCTTTGATCTATATCAAACCTCAGTTTTTTATGCTTTAGGAAGTATATGACACAGTATCTCTAAAAGTACAGCACACAGGATCTCTACAACAATTCACCAAGGTATTGAACCAAAAACTAAATGTCATTTATTGCATAACAGTTACCCCAAGAGTGCTAGTTTTCTGTCTCTCCAAAATCAAAGAATAAAAAGTCAGACTATTTGATCTTTATTAAGGTTTCACTTTTTCATGCTTCGGGAATAGGAACTACTGTCAATTAACAAGGTCAAAAACTTGATGCTTAATTTTGAATATATGATCTTCCACTGCAGCTGGCAGCATACTCAATTCAATTCCACCAATCTACAAAATTCCAATATTCAAGGGTAGAATACAAATTATATCCAGACATTTTGGACAATTGCAACTACTGGACCCCTAAACTTTAAAATAGAAATAGAATACTTATATCATAGATCTCTGTACACATGCTCCCTCTACTTTAGCTGTCATGTACATTCAATTTTAGTTACAATGTGGATGCCACATAGAAAGAGGAAAAAAGCAAACCAATTCCAAATCCAAGGTATAAGGAGGTCAAGTTACAGTGATCTACAGTCAAGAAGAATAATTAGCATTATATCTTGTTAGTTGCTAAGCCCGGGTTGTGTAAAGCCTAATACAATCACATAAAGAGCTTTTGGGTGGAATATATCATGGTAAAATCAAAGAGTTTCAATTGTAATAATTGCACTTTCTTAAAATTGATACAGAAAAAGTTATCATTAACCACGACGAAAAGATAATATATACAATGCTTGGTTCAGGATGCAGCAGAAGTGGTGCACTTAGGTGCACATATTTAGCAGGAAGAGGAAAATAATAAACCTTCATCAATAGCTGAGTAACGTCTGCCATTGTGGATACACACTCCTCTGTCAGGTTTTCAACATAAACACCAGATTTTACATCTTCTCTAATCTGTGAGATGAATTCAACAGAAGACAGAATAAGCTTATCATATCATATTACAGGAAGTAGAACAATTTTTACAAGTTATTAATTTAGAGAGAGAGAGAGAGAGAGAGAAATCAAAAAGCAATATTAATAACCTGGAGATTTCTCTGATTTGGATCCAATAAATCAGTTATTTGCTCATTGTAAATCTACAATAAAGATTTTCCAGTGAATTAGAGAGAATAAATGATTAAATTTGTAGATCATATTGTAGATGATATCTGTTGACCAACCTCCAGAAAAGAACAGTAACACTGATACTTGAGTAACTTGTCAGCATGTTTCACTTGTTCCTGCAATTTAATTCAAATAAATTTATGTGAGATTATGAACAATTACCTTCAAGAGTCTAAGAACTAAAACTTTTAAACCCACCTCATTTATACGAGCAAAGAGTCGTTCAAAAACACGTGGAGTTAAGCCTTTTTGTTCACTTAATACATTGTCATCTGACAAAGCATTAGCCGGACCCCACATGGTATATGTCTTTCCACTTCCGGTCTGGTTCAATTAGTACATAGGCCATTTAGGATGTAACATAAACATCATAAACATGCAGGAAACAGAAGGGTGGGCGTGGATATGGAGACATACTTGCCCATAAGCAAACACAGAACTGTTGAAACCTGCCATACAATTTTCAACAAGAGGCTCTCCTACAAGCTGGAAAATATCAAGCTGCAAACAGAATAAATCAAAGTTAATCATTCACCCCATATCATCCATCAAAGAGCTACAACAGAGTTTGCTAAAGATCATGCCTGCGTTGCCTCTGTGTCAGCAACAGCATCAAAAGTAAACGTCTGTCCATTAATTGACAAAGAATCACCAGTAACTTTCTGTACTATATTATCTCCTTCATCCCTGTCCTTGCACGGTGGCCTCATGCGCACTACCACCTGAAAATTGCAAATATAAATTATGCTTTGCAAAAGTTCTACTGCCAAAGTGTTAGTAACCAAAGTTCAACACTCAGGTTTTAAGTAAGATTATGCATGTCTGGCACCTTCATTTCAATTTTCTCCAAAACCCAAAACAACAGAGTCTTTCCATTATCTTGCTTAGTTAACCGCATAGAATAATGGTCTACCTGCTCAGCTAAAATGACTAGAAGTATAGTAGTGTAGTCAATCTACTAACACAACTTCACTGAAATTCAGATTGTCTTTTCTCCAACCAAATCTCTCGCTAACACAACCAAGTAGACAAACCACCAAATTTCGACAGAAATGAACTCAAACACGCAGGACAGCGCCACGAAATGTACCTTGACACCCGAATCAAAAAGCCCCGGGATTGAATTCTCAGGAACCGCTTCCATGCTGAGCTTACGCTTGAGTGGATTGGAAGAGGGAGGCCTCGGGGGGAGCGGGCTCTTCAACTTGGCGGCAGCCGCGGGCGAGGGTTTGGAATCTGAAGCCATCGAGTTCGGATCTGAAGGCGGAGCATTCTCCTTACACGACTTGGGCTTCCGAGGGGGTCTGCCCTTGATTCCGGCACTAGGGCTCGGCGAAGACGGCGGGTGGTCGCCGGCGGCCGCATGCGCTTCCCTCAAGATAGCGTTTCTTGGCTGCATAAAGTGCTTCATGGCAAGAAACGAAGATGGCAGCAAAATCAAAACGGAATTCCGCAGAGAGAGAGCGGTTTTCAGAGATTGGAAGAAGAGAGAAGAGACAAGGGAGCGAGAGAGAAGGGAGAGAGAGAAAGTTAGCCGTTAGAAGAGAGGGAGAGAGGGAGAGAGGGAGAGAGGGAGAGAGGGAGGGAATTTGAAATGTGGGAAAAGCACAGAAATGTGGTCTTTTTATTATAAGCCCGTTCTGAAACATTTTTTTTGAATTTTGCGGGTTTGGATCTGGATCCTTTTCTTGGATTCGGGTCGACCCGACTCATTATGAATCCATTTGGCCCACTTCATTTGTCTTTCTTGGAACTATCCATTTAAATATTTTGTTAAATTATCAATTTAGTTCATTTGTTCATGTTTAATTTCAATTTGGTCATCGTAGGTCGAGTTCTATTTCAATCACCACAATTTTCTAAAATTTTAATTGAAAGTTTAGTTAAACTTCAGAAATCGTATTTAATATAAGTTCTGAAAAAAAACTCTCTAAATTGTATCTTTCCCAAATATTTATACATTGACGTGTCAATACTTTTGAATATTTATGGATTCGACATTAATATGAAAGGTGAATGGACATTTTTATAATATTATAAAAAAAAGTCAATAAAAGTATCACTAATGTGAATTAATATTAATATTAACAATTTTTATTTATTTAAAAATATTTGTTGTGAATTGTTTTTTTAATTTTTTCATAAAGTTCCATCAACATCGATATTTAAAACTTCAATTTTAGACCTTAATATAATCGACCAATGTAGTTCGCAAAATATAATGTCCTACTATTAAATATGATACTGGTAGAAATGACCTGTCAAGTTTGATTCGAACATCGCATTAAAATATGTAGTTCGTAAAATAAAATGTCCTAACATTAAATATGATAATGGTAAAAATGACATGTGAAGTTTGATCCAAATGTCATATTAAAATTAGGTTTTTAAAATTATATAGCCACCCAAAACGTGATATATTTAGAACATCGCCTCAAAATCTACGACATGTCGCCTGTCTCTACCCTCACATTCATATACTCTTTTTACTCTTTCTCACGAGGAAGAGGGCGGTCTTATGCAAGGTTAAGCCCTCCAAACTTGAATTATAATTAAGTATCAAAGTACATTCGAGAGAACAATGTACTAAATAACATACATCCCTACCTTAATAGCATATGATGTATATCTATTTAGTTCTAACTTTCAAAATTTCAAGTTCTCTTAATCTAAAAAGTTTCAATATCAGAAAAACAGCTCATTCAAAGCGATTAGTCAATTCAACTTTTAAAAGGTTGGTCGAGGGTATCTCTCTAAATCACTGATCCAAAGCTTACAAAATCAAAGGTTAGTCTTTAGGAGCCAAAGCCGTCGAACTTATTTCTTCGCTTAACCGTTATAATATGCTTTTAATTTAATTTTGTGAACAAACTCATCAAGGTACAAAATAACACTAGAAATTTAAAATTATTGAAGATCTCATCTACTTGTTTGTTTTCTTTTTTTCCGCTACTGCTGAAAGATTTGTTCGTTAATTTAAATAATTTTATGCAATTTTTTTATAATTTTTTTCCCAGAACTACAAACAAACTATAGCACAATGTAAAAACATGCAAAATCCACTTGGAAAATGGCTGATAAGCAGTTTTCTGGGCATAGTTTTGATCTAGCTTCCATCATTTATTCATCATAGTCCCAACCAAATAAACACTATGACAAATATATTATTTTTCTTTGAGACGTAAGATTTACCCGTGTGGAACTGGAGATTCAAACCTAAAGCATGTGATAATACGAGGTATAAAACTTGAAATAGGATTTTACTCAATCCACAACAACTAGCACCTCATTTAGTTTCAGCTAGAAAGTGGCATAAGGAATCCAGGAACTTGAAGTTCAACGAAAACAAAAACCAAGCATAGAAGAACACAGCCGATCCAAACTAAATCTCCAAAGATGACACACAACATTTCATTATGCTAAGTTTCAAACTATTGGTATTGGCCATCATCAAGCTTTGCCATCAATAGTCATTGGCACTGCCTCCTGATTTCCAGATGAGTTCTGCAATCCAGCAACCATCACAAAGGGGAGGGGAGTGTCAGAATTGAAGATTTTAAAGTTCTCTCTCTGGCAATCTTTTGGGGAGGGAGATTTTGTTTAGCAACTAGTTTAATATAGAAAACATCAGCTCTTTGGTCAACTTACAGCAGACTTGGCCTGCTCCAACTTGTTCATTTTTGCAAAAATGTTGCCGTAAAACTGTGCATCTTTCTTGTTGTACTCTTTCACCTTCGCCTTCAGCTGTCTGTATTCCATTTTCACTTCCCTGAGAATTTACAAGGCAATCCAGCATGTCTATCAGCAGCTACCATTGAATTTAAAGGCTTATAAGCTTGTCGAGGTTCGTTTGTTACCTGTTATCTGGATCAATCTCGAGGGCTTTCTTGATATCCTGCTCGGCAAGATCTAGATCGACAAGTTGAATGTATGCTTGAGCCCTTCTGTAGAGAGCTTTCACATTCCTACTGTCGAGTTCCAACACCTGTTCATCCAGATATTAGAGTTTATGTTAGGATAACTGGCTAAGAAAGAAAATGGGTCCTCTTTTCTTGTCTAATTTTAAGATTAAAAGTACCGCGGGGCAGACCTTAGTACAGAGCTTCTCTGCTTGCTTGTAGTCTTTAACTTTCAATTTGCACGCAGCATTGTTGAGGTTGCATGAAACTTTTAGTGCCTTGCTCTGTAGCTTCTCCTCATCGCTGAAAGAAGTATCATATTCAATGTAGCCAACAGCCTATCACAAAGTTGGAAGATGAACAAAGTTAGCCATAATTTTCGGTCATCGGAGTCTATAACAACACCAAAGCGTTTGCTTCTCCTTGTAATACCTTTTCATATCTCCTTGACGCTCTGTCATATTTTCCAGCTTTGAACAAAGCATTTCCTTCTTCCTTCTTTTTCCCTGCTGCTTCAATTTTCTCTGGTGTGTTGAGGTCCCAAGACTCCTTTTCCTGCAATAACAAGAAGCCTTAGTATTGGTTCGATGGAATGTTTTCTTATGGAAATATTGAGACAGATGAATATTGCAGACATACTTTGACGAATGAAACCAGCTCAACTTCGTAATATACAGTTGAGTTTGCAGGAACCACGGCTAGATCTTGAGATGAGTCGGAAGACCCAAAAGCATATTGTGGATGGATGGTCACCAAGGCGACTTCACCTTTCTTCATCTTTTTCAAAGCTAAATCGAGACCTTCAATGACTTGTTCTGTTCCACATTCCAAATTACGAATCAGTTAACAGACACAGTACAACCTGGATCCTTCAGTATTATAAGAGCATCACCGAGACCAATTTACCTTCGTCGACTTTGAACTCAAAAGGCTTCTCATCATCACCCTTCTTAGTAAAAATTGTCCCATCGGCCAGTTTACCAGTGAGTTTAACTGGCATGAAGAACAAGACGCAATATAGTTAGATACTTGCATTACAATCCAAATCATTTAACATTTATCAAACAACAGAGAATGATTATGTCACCTTGAACCACTGCTCCATCATTTGGCTGCTCATATCCTTCTCCCTCCTTCAGGGTCTTCTTCAGGACCTTCTTATCCTTAGTAATGTCAATGACAGCCTTCCAAGAAACCAACTCAAGGGTTATCTTAAGAGTGGCGTTAGGAGGCACAGCACCTTCCTCTCCAGCTGCAGGCCTGCCAGACTCTCCAAATGCATCTGCCAAGGGATGACAGTAAGTAACAATTAGCATATCCACTAAAGTTCAGTTCAAGGCATAAGAACTAAAAAGTAGAGTGCGTAGATTTTGCTCACATCGTGGCCTCACAGTCAACAGTACTTTCTCTCCCTTCTTCATTGTCTTCACAGATGTTGCCAAGGCAGGACACAAGTATCCTACAACCAGAGTAAGACACTTCAGAGGCACCCTTCAAATTTAAGACAACAAGGTTTCGGGGGCAATGAAAACCTACCCTTTTCGACATTAAATTCGACCCCATCAGACTTTGAGATCAATGTACCATCTTCAAGACGAGCCTCATAGATAACTGGAAAGATCATAGATCATACGGTTAGATTGATATTTTTTAGAAGTTAAACCATTACATATAGGGGGAAAAAAAGTTGAAATGGATTACACACCCAAAACTTCGTCTATATCCTTCGGTTTGTCCCAGCCGTCTCCTTTAACAAGGATCTTTTTTAAGATTCCTCCATCTTGACAGATATCTTTGACGCTGTGCCATGAAAGTAGCTCAACATCAAATTGAAGTGTCGCGTTTGGTGGAATGGTTGGAGGAGAGCCGGACTCTCCATAGGCCAATTCAGGGGGTATCGTAAAAACTGCATTTTCACCCTTTTTCATGGTTTTGATACCTTCATCCCATCCCTTAATCACTTGCCCTGGTGAAATAAACAACTGACGTGAGCTAAGTGGCCACTTCATTAAAGACCAAATTCAAGAACAGTAAGAAATAACCATGGATTACAAGAGATAAGTTTAATTCCAGGAAATATTCCTCTGGTCCACGTAAATTACCAACGATCATCCTATAATTTGGGTCAATCTCTGTTTCCGAGTTAAACTAAGCACAGTCCCCTACTGATAATCTAATCCAGAAATGTAAAGTAAAAAGAAATTTTGATGCAGTTACGGTTATCAGATTTCTTCATATGTTCGAGTAAAAAATGGTGCTTTTACAGTAATCCTAGCTTAGAAATTACCTTCGCCGAGCTTGAACTTGAAAGGCGTTCCTCGGTCACGGCTAGAATCGAACTGAGTCCCATCAAGAAGGGTTCCCGTATAATGCACTGCAAAAAACAGAGACCAGGGCCCGAATTCGTTACATTAGACACAACAATCCCCATAAGTTCAAGCGCTGGCCTCAACTAGATCAACCGATCGAGAGTTTACCTTCGACTTCATCCCCAGTGTCGGGAGTCTCCCATCCTTCACCTTCTTTGACAAGTTTCTTCTTCAGCCCGTTCTTTCCAATCTCCTTCTCTTCGCCAACCTTCAGGACCGCGCTCTCCGCTTCGTCCCCCGGAATGCCCATTTCGTCGTCCACATTGCTTGCAGATGGGAGCTCAAAATCGTCATCCATGGCGGGAGGAATCGGCGGTGAATCCAACGAGTGGAAGAGGGAAGAGGGGTCAGAGATTCGAGCAAGAATACGAACGAAACAGAATTCGAACGATGAGAAATGTCAATTCCGATCGATACTCAGTTCTGCTCCGGTGGGGATTGGATTTTATAGTAGCGTATAGCGATAAGAGAGTCTAGAGAGTTCTACGATCTGGCGAATTCAGGATGGTTCTAGAACCAAAATTTGTGGGGGCTTCAATGAAATAACCCTAACTTTTAAGTACAAATGTTGGGCTAAATCTCATTGGGCTTTCGATTTTTCGTTCATTTGGCTCAAAAAAAAAATATATAATAAAAATTCGACAATTCTAACCTCCAACATTTTGATTCGAGTATAATTTTTATAGATGGACTAAACACATGTATGCTCTCTCAATCGCAACATGGGACTACCGATCATGGAGTTTTTAATTTTTTTTTAAATACAACAGATGCGGGCTGAGTATTTGAACCCTCAATTTCATGTTGGCGATCATTGAACTTTCAGGTACGTGGTTACTAGACTTTTGACTTGTCTAACACTTTCTTAAGATTTAGGGACCTCATAAATAATTAAAAATTTGTGGCTTATTATACACTTTTAAGGTTTAGAATATATTAAGCACACTATTACAAAATTGGGAGACCTGATCGACATTTTTTATATTATAAAAATAAATTGGATATAGATACCATCTCATTAAACTTGTAATTTAACCTTAAGAGTTTCAACTTTGATAATATCTACGATATTTACATTTAAGCTTTAATTTTATTTTTTATTTTAAATTCTATTAAACTCCAAGTTTTGTTTCTAATAAGACATTGAATTTTAAAAAATGCAAAAAAAAAAAAATTCTTGAACTTTCTAGTTTGTGTTTAATAGATTCATAAACTAAACAAATGTATAATGTCTCTAAACTTCCAATTTTTTACCTTCGTTGATTTTTTAAAATATCATATATATCAAAAATTTATTAAGCAACAAAATTAAGTTCAAGAACTACACTTTTAAAGTTCACGAACCCTTTACACATAAAATTAAAAGTTTAGGAAGCTTATTTGACAATTTTTGGAGTTCATAAATTTTATTAGATAAATCAATTATATATAATTGACAGACTAGATAGAGAGTATATCATTGATATCTTGAAGTATATAAAGCATACTAAATATAATATATCAGCAATATAATTCATTAGGTATATCACTGATATATCGAGGTCAGGATATAACCAATTTTTATCAGCGAAAAATTATTTATCTACATACTAGTTTACTTTTCAATCTATTACACAATGTTTGAATTCAAATTCAAATTCTTATCGTTTGGCAGTTACAAAGAAAATGTTATTAACATACCTAAATAAAATAAAATATGAATTTTGAAAATCTTTTAATTGTTGACTCAAAATTGTGAATTCATTCAACTTTATTTTCTAAACTCGTTTAAAATAAACATGTAAAGCTCCGTAGGTACTTTTTAGCAACAAGGACTCTGCTTGAATGTCAACACAAATATCACATGCAACCATTTAGGAGCGTTTGGGGGGTAAGTTTGGCATTTGTAGCTTTTGTTAAGCTTCGAAGTAGATTTGGAAGTATCGTGATGACTCGAATGTAAGAATGTGGGGATGAAATTGGGTGGCCCGTGTTTGGAGTGCAAGAATGTGTAACCTAGATTTGAGTTTTTTTTTCATTTATTTTTTATTGTTAATTAGCTATTTCGTAATTTATGTTAGTTTTATAGCTTCAATCAAATCAAATATTTTGACGATCACATATCAAGTATAAACTAACAATTTGAATGTTTCAAAGTGTCCATAGCGTAGAGTTCAAAAAGACAAAACTAATGTCTATCAAATCACTCAAATCGGAGTTTAAACAAATAAGTTAGGGTCAAAACAAATCAGGAGAAATATCCTACGTGGCAACTGATGTGGACAAGTGGAAAAATCTGTGGTGGGTGACATGGATAAGTGAACCACTCAGAAGTTGACAGGTGGCATCGAGAGGATATAGTTATACTGACGTGGTATCCAACAATCGAACAAATGAGAAGATGTGACGCTTTCAATCTCTACAAATCCATTTCCTCAATTGCTCTCGATCTCCTCAATCACTCTCAATCTCCTCAATCATTCCAAATCTCAATAATTTATCAATCTCCACTGATTTCTTTTAATCACCATGATTATGTTTTTATTTCATTTCCTTACCTCACCTCTCAATCTACATTATTCATCATTTGTTGCCCTAAATCCAATGGCCAAAATTCATCATCAAAACTCTATTTAAAGCCACCAAATTTTACCATTCTATACACCAAGCAAAATTTTTTATCTTCAAATTCTCCTCTCAACTTTTGCAAAATCCTACACATAACCTCTTCTTTTTTTTTTTTGTAGAGATTCTGGCTTTTTATCAATTACTAAATTTTGTGTAATCCACTTATGTTCTTACCTTATTTATTTTCAAATTGGGTTTTGTATTAAGGTGTGTGTACACCGAAGAGGGCCATTGCAGTGGAGTAGAAAATTCCAAACCACCATAAAAAGTCTCGGTATCACCACTCTCTTCTCTTCTCTCTTTTAAATTCAGTATTTATCTACTTTTAATTTTGCTATATTGCATGTATAGGTTTACTTAAATTTTTTGTTCAATATTTCTTTTTCTTGTTTATTACTTTGAATTTATTTTTAATTTTGAAAAAGTGGTAAGCAACCATATTCATCCCCGTGTTATCATTCGATCCTACAATTCATGCATTCTATTTTCTCAATTTGTTTATTTTATTTATTTTCTTTTATTCATCGACTATCATGCATTCTAAAATTTCAATTCAATCAAACCGTTCACAATAAATTAGAACAAAGTTTCACATGTATATTACATAATATTTTGATTGGAATAAACTAAAAAACAAAATACACTGTCTCAATTATTTTAAAATGATTAAGTTACAAATAAAATTATATACATATATAAGATGTTTTAATATGAATAAGTTAAAAATAAATATACTTTTATGTTTTTTTCAGACTAATAGACATATTTTGTTACTTTTCCTATGAATCGTAAATTTATTCAACCCAAACAATATTTAAATAATAAACTCAACCCAACCCAACCATAAAATATTTTATTTAGCTAGATTTTATAACCCAAAAAAAAAGAATTAAATGATAATATCTTTTTTTTTTTTGACAAAAAATGATAATATCTTAAACATTTATTTATACGTTGTTTAATATTAAATCACGCAAGTTGATTTTTATTTGTAAATGTACACCCAAAAAAATTCTTAAAAAGTTGTTTTTAAAGATGGTTGTACAATAAAAAAATCCATAAATTATTATTGAATGAAATAAAATTATATATAATTTTTATAATGAATAAAAGAATTAGTCTTACAATTAAAAATAGGTTCGGTCGGTTCAGTTCAACCAAAACATATTTTAGGTAAATCTTTGGATCTAATCCATAGAGTAATAGAGTTTTCATTTACTTGAACCAAACCAAAATCGTATAGGTTAGATTTAGTTGATCATTTTTTTTAGATTATCGAATTTTTTTACTGCCTCTAGTCTAGATAAATGAAACAATCATTTTTTTTTAAGAGAAAGATAATATTGTTATTCAAAACTCAGTTTAAATAAAAATATTAAGATTGTATTAAAAAAAAGAGAGAAAAATAAAAGAAAGGGATTGGAATGTGATGGGTTTTTCTTAAACTACATTTACATTTAAGTGATATTTTTTTACAGGTTTTGTTGGATAAATATTTATAATTTAAATATGATATTTATCATTTAAAAAAATTGCAAGTTGGTTGAAATTTACTGAAAATTTGATAAATTCTATTTGTAATTTGTAGTCAACATATATGTGTGTGTGTGTATTGGTTTCTTTTGAATTATAGTCAACATCTCTCAAAAAGATTTGGATTTAATTTTTGTGATAAAATCAAAGCTTTCTCTTTCAATTTTCTCTCTTTGTTAAATTTTAATATAAAGGAGAAAAAAGTATAGGGGTTGTGAAGTTTTAGTTCCAATAATCTTTTTTTTTTTTTAATAAACCTTACCCAAATAAAGGTGAGAATGGACTTTGAGGATACAAAAGGGCATTTCTGTCAAAAGGGCTAGAATAAATAATGTTTTAGAAAACGACCACTTCTAAAAAGAAAAATTGAGGATACAAAAATGACATTTTTCCAGAAACTACCAGAGCCGCCCTTGTTGGTTGAAATGGTATAATATTAATTAAAATACAGTTTATGTTAAAATACATTTTAAGCTATTTTTCTCTACCCTTTATTTTATATATTTAAACTACCAGGACCGAAGATTAAAAGCATCATAAAGGAAATTGGAGCCAAATGGATTTATTTATTTATTTTAACAGCTCTCTCTCTCACCGTAGAGGGAAGCCAGCGATTTCTCCCTCTCCCTCCGTAGTGGACGGCGACGGCGACGATCAGCGGCGAACCCAGCAGATGGCGACGGCCGCCGGCAGAGTTTCTTACTCGGCGGTGAAGTTTCTGCTGGGATTACCTGGTCCTCTTCCTTTCGTACTCGAAACCGGGTAAGTTTTGTTTCTTTTTCTCTTCTTATTTTTTGGGTCTTTACTTTGAAATGCCGATTGAAAAGAGTAGCACTTGATTATGGATCTTGGAATATGAACAGATACATGGATGTGGGGAATTTTGAGGATGTGCAATTGTTTCACTATCATGTCAAATAGGAAGAAAATCCCCAAACGGAGAGCGAATTGTCTTTTTGTTGTCGTTCTTGTTCATCGGCGGAAGTGATAATGGCGTTTTTTAGTGGCGGGGCAGGCGGGGATGTTTACAACACAACAGAATAGCATTGGTCGAATATGCAACACAAAGCAAAATTTAACAACCCTTTTGAACTGTCTTTACGGAAGCTAATTGCAGCATATTGTTAATTTCTTTATCGTTAATGAGAAGATACTTTCCTTAGAATCTACTCATAATTCTGGTTACATTTCCTATAAATGAGGGGGGCATGTGTCTGCTGCTTCACAAGCCGATCACCCGACAACATCAATCATCAGAATCCCCACAGTGACAAGCTTTCTCAGGTTCCACCCCGCCTTCCATCTTCAAGAAATTATATTTTTCTTTAACTAATTACTGACTCCTTCTTATCTGATAAAATTGGTTATACATTTGCATTTGATTCGGCTAGAGCCCTGTCGTGACCATGGAGACCATGCAGAAGAACAATGACAGTGATGTTTTAGGGGTACGGATTTGTAGTCATCATTTTTACGATTGTTCTTTATGATAAAAGGGGTTTATGAAATCTGAACTCTGATTTCTATTATAGTTTATTTATTTTGACGATTTCTTGATCCCCTGTATAATTCACATACTTTTATGACAGGCTACTAATATCTTACTGAACCATGACTTCTCAATGGGACTGCAATTTTGGCACCCTAATAGCTGTGATGGCCACGTAGCTCCGGCCGAGTCAAATTACCGAGAAGAGGCATCCGTCAATTCATGTGCTAAGTATGCTGTTGTTACTAATCGAAATGAATGCTGGCAGGGATTGGAGCAGGAAATCACCAATAAAATTTCTCCAGGTATTACTTATTCAGTTTCTGCAAGTGTTGGAGTATCAGGACCTCTTCAAGGATCTGCTGATGTCCTAGCAACCTTAAAGCTAGAATACAAAGATTATGCTACGAGCTTTTTGTTCATTGGGAGGTAACTAACTTTGTTGTCCCATTATTTTTCTTTGAGAATAAAATAACTGGATTTGGAAAACTAATAGATAAAAGTGCATGCAGAACTTCTGTGTTGAAAGATAAGTGGGAGACGTTGGAAGGTACATTCTCCTTGTCGCCCATGCCAGACCGTGTCGTATTCTATCTGGAAGGACCTTCTCCGGGCATTGATTTACTCATACAGTCAGTGGAGATTACCTGTGCTGTTCCAAATCAATTGGAGGTACTTATACTTCTTTTTGCTAACCTCGTCCTAAGAGAAAATTATATTTAGAAAGCCCTTTGTCTGCCCTTTCTTAAATGTCTGTACTTATATGGATTGTTGTCATTCGAAAAGTTACCTGGTTTTCTTTTAGCTAAAATTTGAGTCTTAGGTTGATTTTAACTCTCTTTATCACTGTTTATCTGAGAAGGCCAGAAGTGCCAATGCTGACGATGAGAATATAATTCTAAACCCAAGTTTTGAGGATGACGTAAAAAACTGGTCTGGAAGAGGATGCAAGATTGCTCTGCACGATTCAATGGGAAATGGAAAAGTTCTCCCACAGTCTGGGAAGTTTTTTGCCTCCGCAACCGAGCGCGCACAGAGCTGGAACGGGATTCAGCAGGAGATCACAGGAAGAGTGCAGAGAAAGCTTGCTTATGATGTTGCTGCTGTTGTTCGAGTATATGGCAACAATATCACCACTACTGATGTACGGGCTACTTTATGGGCGCAAACACCAAATCTCCGTGAACAATATATTGGAATTGCCAAGTTAGTTTCTCCTTTTATTTTGTTTCCACCTTGATAGAAAGAAACTTCTATGATTTATGAAGAAACTTAGAAGCGATTGGTTTGGTGAAGTGTGCAGGCAACAGATAAGGATTGGGTAAAATTACAGGGGAAGTTTCTTTTAAATGCTTCCCCATCAAAGGTTGTCATCTATATTGAAGGTCCACCTTCTGGAGTTGATATTCTCATCAACAGTCTTGTTGTAAAGCATTCACAAAAGGTTCCTCCTTCACCTCCACCAGTTGTTGAGGTTGGTTGAACTAGAAATTGCAAATCAGTTTAGGAGTTTTGAAGACCTATATCATTACATGAATTCTCTTATTCACTTATTGTTCTTTATTTATGTCGTGCAGAATCCAGCCTATGGAGTCAACATAATTGAGAATAGCAATCTGAGTAATGGCACCAATGGATGGTTTCCCCTTGGAAATTGTACGTTAAATGTTGGAACAGGGTCGCCGCGTGTCGTTCCTCCTATGGCTAGAGATTCCCTTGGCCCTTCTGAACCTCTAAGCGGCCGGTACATCCTTGTGACGAATCGCACACAGACTTGGATGGGTCCTGCTCAGATGATCACTGATAAGGTGAAACTCTTTCTAACATACCAAGTGTCTGCTTGGGTAAAGGTTGGCTCTGGGGCAACTGGTGCACAAAATGTCAATGTTGCACTCGGAGTTGATAGCCAATGGGTCAATGGCGGGCAAGTCAAGATTAGTGATGATCGATGGCATGAAATTGGGAGTTCCTTTAGGATTGAGAAACAATCAGCAAAGATTATGGTTTATATACAAGGTCCTGCTCCAAACGTTGACTTAATGGTTGCTGGACTTCAAATTTTTCCTGTCGATCGCCATGCAAGGTTAAGATATTTGAAGACACAGACAGATAAGGTAAATTTTAGATGTGAATCTGTGATACCATTATACATAGTCAATCATATAGAGGAAGCAATTACAAATTCTTAGTTGTATTGTACCTTGAGAATGAAATCTGGCATTTATAACCTTTTTTACATGAATTATTGTATTCTTTCGGTGATATTATATTATATTAAAGTGTAACAATAGTTTTCAACATTCCTTGGTTCTTCATGTTTCATTAATTTTTCTGGTTATGCAACACTTATTATGTTGAAATAGCATCAAGCAATCGATGGCTGATTGTGTTTTCCTTTTTTAATTGGAGAACTGTAGATTCGCAGGCGCGATATCACCCTCAAATTTTCAGGATCCAGCTCTAGTGGCACATTTATAAAAGTTAGACAAATGAAGAACAGTTTTCCTTTTGGGACTTGCATCAGTAGAACAAACATTGACAATGAAGATTTTGTGAACTTCTTGGTGAAGAATTTCAATTGGGCTGTGTTTGGAAACGAGCTCAAGTGGTATTGGACAGAGCCACAACAAGGAAACTTCAACTATAAGGATGCTGATGAGTTGTTGGATTTGTGCAAGAGCCACAACATAGAGACTCGTGGTCACTGCATCTTCTGGGACGTGCAAGGTACAGTACAACAATGGATTCAATCTTTGAACAATAATGATATGATGGTTGCCGTTCAAAATCGCGTTACGGACCTATTGACACGCTACAAGGGGAAGTTCATGCACTACGATGTCAACAATGAGATGTTGCATGGATCATTCTATCAAGATCATCTCGGAAAAGATATTCGAGCTAACATGTTCAAGACCGCTAACAAACTCGATCCATCAGCTCTCCTATTCGTGAATGACTATCACGTCGAGGATGGATGCGACGCCAAATCTTGTCCAGAAAGGTACATAGAGCAAATTCTTGAACTGCAAGAGCAAGGAGCTCCAGTGGAAGGAGTTGGGATCCAAGGGCATATTGACAGTCCAGTGGGACCAATTGTTAGTTCCGGTTTAGATAAAATGGGCATTTTAGGCCTTCCAATCTGGTTCACAGAACTTGACGTGTCATCCATAAACGAATACATTAGAGCGGATGACTTGGAAGTTATGCTTCGAGAAGCTTTTGCTCATCCTGCAGTAGAAGGGGTAATGTTATGGGGATTCTGGGAGCTCTTTATGAGCCGGGACAATTCTCATTTAGTGAATGCAGAAGGAGAGATCAACGAAGCTGGCAAACGATACATCGCCCTGAAACATGAATGGCTTTCGCATGCGAGTGGGCAGATTGACGAGAAAAGTGAATTCAAATTCCGAGGTTTTCAAGGAACATACAATATACAGACTGTGGATGCGTCAAAAAAGATGTCAAAAACATTTGTCGTCGAAAAGGGAGATGCACCCGTGGTGATATCTATAGATCTGTGAAACACGACTGCTGAACACATGAAGCTGCACTGTACATACATTTCCAAAGATGTGGGATTATACAATAGAAAGAAAGTTCCCTCTCCTTGTATGTGATTTCTAGTCTGTAATTTCCATTCAGAGTAACAAATACACGTGTGCTGTTCTCGTTGGTTGTCTTACATAGGAAGAGAAGCATCCTTATAAATGTGATCAAGTTTATGTCAGTTTACCTGAACCATTTACAATTATTTTGCCTTTATTTTTACAACAACAAACCATATTTCTTCTGACCTGCCTTTCTTTTAAGCATTGTTGTAACAGTATTTTGATTATTCTTTATAAAATCTTTGAGGAGAAGATACTCGAAATATTTTCTATTCTTACATTGTTACGACTGCGTGTGCTGCCCTAACAACCTAGGGTTGATTATCCATGAAAAAACTTATCCCATGACTATTTCTTGAAAACAACAAAATAGGTGAAGTTAAATTTCATGCACTAAGTTTTTTTGTTTTGAACTTCTGACTTCTTAGTCGGTTGAGTTAAGTTTGTGTTGGCCCAAATACAAGTTCAATGGAGAGAAAATGTTATTAACATACCCATATAAAATAACATATTAATTTTTAAAATCTTTTTGTTTGTTAGACTCAAAATTGTAAATTTTATTTTTTAAAATAGTTTGAAATAAAACTATAAAGCTCCCTAGAACACAAAGGGTACTTTTTAGCAACAAAGACTTTGCTTGAATGTCATGTGATAAACATGCATTTTCTTCTAAGAGTCCATACAAATATCACATGCAACCATTTAAAAGAAAAAATATTTAACTTCAGGGCAGCTGCAATCCTGCAAAAAAAAAAAAAGGAAACAATTTGCAAAATTAACAACAAGAATTTGCAAAAGTAGCAAAATTTTGTGGTCCAACCCATGCAAAATTAGGAAAAAAAAGTATACTTTAGCCTCAACCCGACACTGATATACTCCAAATATGGGTGTGCCGATATATCATTGATAAACTATGTTTTGATATACCACTGGTTTACTTTATTCACAATTACTTATATACCTTATTAATATACCTCTAATATATGTTATTCAAATACGATTTATAACTGATATACATTGATTTACTTTATACTAACTAATCAATTATAACTGATATACTTGCTGAAACGAACCTAGCTCATCGGTAATTGATATATATTTCAAACTAAGAAGTTGTGAGTTTCATCCCACATCCTTACATGTATTAAAATATATATATATATATATATATATATATATATATATATATATATATATATATATAACTGATATAATTGGTTGGATTTCATACATTTTGCATGATTCATCCAAATCCCAAACACGATAGTTGCAACTTTTAGAATACAATCTTTTAAAAAACTTATGAACTTTATGAACTAGTTAATATTCAACCATATTTACAGCAGTGGTGTACAGGTCCAGTCCTCTCTCTCTCCAATTTAGGGTGGAACTCTCTCCCCCGTCTAATTTTGGAAACTTTTGAAAAAAATTCATACTTGCGCCAACACATATTTTAAATGTATTATGGATAAGTCTTAACTGCACGATTAGAAAGTATAATATTAAATATGTTAATTTGAATATCTTTTATGAGATGATAGAATGATCCATGTATCATCTCATTGTTGACATGGCAGGGCTTGAACTTAACCTTATAGAGTGTCGATAGGCCTCGTAAAGACGATTTTGAACGACAACCATCATATCATTCTTATTACAGTATTGAATCCATAGCTATACTACTGCATAACCTACACGTCCTTGAAGTTTTCTTGGTATGGCTCTTTCTAGTACCACTTCAATCTTAAACTCATTTCTAAATACAAATTCTTCACCAAAATGTTGACAAAATCTTCGTTTTCAATGTTTGTTATTCAAATGCAAGTCCCAAGTAGAAAACTATTCTATATTAATGTCTGACTTTTATAAACGTGCCATTATAGTTGGACCTTGAAAACTTTGTACCCAAATTAAATAAGAAAACGCATTCATCGAAAACTAGTGTTAAAAGTATAACCATAAAATTTTGAATATTTAGCTTAAAAGATTAATTTTCTTTTACTTTAAAATTTTAAATAGTAAAATAAAAAAAGCCCAATTATTATTTTTTCCTGGAAACAAAAGAAAAGAGAAATTGAACGTTACCAAGAGGGTAGGTTTTGGTTGTGTACATTGTGGGAAAAGAAATAAATGGTAATTTCTAATAAATACTGTTTTTTTAATAAAAAAATAAAAAAATAAATGCTGTTTTTGGTGGAAAATTTTAGCAAATTCTTCTCTCTCTCTCTCTTCTCTTCCAATTCCCATCCTCTCCTTCTCCTTCTTCTTCTCTCTTCTTCTCCTCCTGCGGTGACCCCATTCTCTGCAATTTCTCAGGGGGTCGCCTCGCTTCGCTTGTTTCTCTCTCTACTCTCTCTCTCCAAACACCCAATTTCTTCCTTCGCGGGAAACACTTCTCCAATTCGAAATTCCCCAATTCAATTATCCTCCACAATCCACCCCAAACAACAACAATGTCTGAAATGGCGAACGCAGCAGATCCCGAGGGCATTGATGGAGTCCGCATGACCTGGAATGTGTGGCCTCGCACCAAGGTTGAGTCCAGCAAGTGCGTTGTCCCACTCGCGGCTTCGATCGCTCCGATCCGCGCTCACCCGGAGATCCCCACGCTCCCCTACGCGCCGCTGCGCTGCAAGTCCTGCTCCGCCGTCCTCAACCCCTTCTCCCGTGTCGACTTCACTGCCAAGATTTGGATCTGCCCCTTCTGCTACCAGCGCTGCCATTTCCCGCCGTATTACGCCATGATCTCCGAGACCAATCTGCCTGGGGAGCTTTACCCGCAGTACACCACTGTTCAATATGCTCTTCCGCAATCCGTTAACCCCAATCCCGGCCTTGATTCGTCCCAGCAGGCGAATCCCTCCCCGGTTTTTCTTTTCCTGCTCGACACGTGCATGATTGAGGAGGAATTGGGGTTTGTCAAATCCGCGCTTAAGAGGGCGATCGGGTTGTTGCCTGATAATGCTCTTGTTGGATTTCTTTCCTTTGGGACTCAGGTTCAGGTTCATGAATTGGGATTCTCCGACATGTCCAAGGTGTATGTTTTCCGGGGTACCAAGGAGGTTTCTAAGGAGCAGGTTTTGGAGCAATTGGGGCTCTCGATGGGAGGGCGGAGACCCACTGGGGCGTATCAAAAGGGGGTCCCCAATGGATTCCCTAATTCAGGTGTTACACGTTTTTTGCTGCCTGCTTCTGATTGCGAATATACCCTCAATTCGGTACACTCCCGTTGTTTCTTTGTTTCTGTTCAATTTTTTGGGTTGGGGAAATTCTTGAACTCGGTTGTATTTGTTACGAATTGTAGTTGTTGGACGAACTTCAAACGGATCAATGGCCTGTTTCTCCCGGTAATCGGGCATCTCGGTGCACGGGAGTGGCGTTAAGTGTTGCTGCTAGCTTGCTTGGCGCTTGTTTGCCCGGGACAGGTGCTCGAATTATTGCTTTGGTTGGTGGTCCATGCACAGAGGGGCCTGGCACGGTAAGGGGAAAAAGAGAGTCCATTCCCGGCGTTCATTGTTCTGAATTATATGTTATTATTTGTCAATTGTGCTAGATCACATCCAATCCAATGCTTAGGATCATTTTTGCAAGTTACTTGTTTTTTGGTTGTTAGAATATTATACAGACGTTTAGAATTACATTGTGGTAATTCATGTTGCTTTATTACTGATTTTTTTGGTTGTATTTGATTGTGAATTTGTCATTTCTTATGGTAGCAGACAATCTCTGGGTCATTTTGGTCATCCTAAGGCGTTGACTTGTGTCTTTTTCCTTTTCCTTAAACTTGTTATCTGCATTGGTTCAAATCAATTTATTAGTGCCAACCTGAGGATCAAAGCCTCACCCCAAGTGTTGTTGAACTTAAAAAATCAATTTATTAGTACAGAATAATATGGACTTCGATCTTATTTTCCTTAACAATCAGTGGGCCTGGCCAATATTTTTATTGCCAAATTGAGCCAGGATCTTCGGGGGTTCCCCTCTTTTGCAATTTCATGATATCAATGGATTTGTTTCTCATGAACAAAAAAAAAAAAAAACAGAGCCTGGATCCTTATGTTTCCTTCTTCTCTCTCCACTGCTTTTCTAGTACCATGTGAAACTAGTGTTAGTATAATCAATTGCTTGATAATATTGATCAAAGTTCATGGGATAGTTAGTGGTTATTTTGTCTTACAAGTCATTGGAATCGTACCTTAATATAGCTGTTGCCTGCCTGTATCAATACATGTCTGACAAAAGTATTTGTAAATAAGCTTGGAAGTTGGGTCCAGATGCTGCATATTTTTCAACTACCACTTGGCATTTTAAAAACCGTGTTATTGTGCATTGACTCTAACAGTGCAATTTCAGCCTGTTTGGCATCACTCAACTAAGGTGGATTGCTAAAGTGTGAATTTAGGTGTAAGAGCATATAGAACTTGCATCGAAAGAGTGGCAGATATCATCATCGCATCCACCTTATTTTTCGTTCTGTCTTCTCTTTTTATATTTTTTCTCACCTGTTCTTTTAGACGTAGCTTCAGTTAACTTGAATAAGACATAGTTTTGTTATTTTATTCTAACTTGCTTCTGGCTTTTTCTTGGTATTGGAAATACTTGGTCATTCTACTTGTATTTTGTCTTATATGCAAAACTTTGATAACTGCAGTATTGTGGGTCTAAAATTTGGAATAATATTAACGTTGTTCTCATTCCTTTTGTACTTATAATTGCTGATGTTTGTTTGATAAACTGATTAAATTTAACATTTACAGATTGTGTCCAAAGAACTATCAGATCCAGTGCGTTCACATAAAGACCTTGATAAGGATGCAGCTCCTTACTTTAAAAAAGCAGTCAAATTCTATGAAAATCTTGCAAAACAGCTGGTCAGCCAGGGCCATGTCTTGGATCTGTTTGCTTCAGCACTTGATCAGGTTGCTATAAACTTTATCTGCCTCAAATAGAATCTGTGTTTCCTTCTAAAAATATAAATTCAGCAATTTAAAAGAAAAAAGTAATATTATGTTGTTTTCTATAATTCTAGAAAAGAAATATTAATATAATATCAGAATTATTTACTTCTAATTTTGTTTCCATACCCATAGCTGAAAATTTAGATTGAATCGATTGTGGTAATTTTATACCCTTTTTTGAGCTCCTTATGGTCAAATAATACACAGTAATATTGTTTTCATGCTTGTTTTTGTTTGTTCCATTTTCTTCATAATGTGTTTTTCTTTGAGCATTTCTGCATACTACAGATGCACGGGTTGATTTTGTCATGACCAAGTATTTGTACAGTCCAAATAATAATGTTTAGTATTTCCTCCAGGCCTTCCTTGAAAAAGGAAAAAAATATATATAAAAGATAAAGTCTATCAAGTGGATGAGATCCAACAATATGAAATCAAACTATTTTTCTTTTTTCTTTTGGTGACTTCTCAAGGCGTTCCTTGAATCATATAAGTGTTACGGCTAACAAGTTTTCATAGTACTCATGATTTGCATCCTGAATTAGCATATTTAAGTTACAATGATCTGTCTGTTAGAACCTGGAATATATTGAAAGATAAAAGATAAACGAACTACAATTGCGAACTACAATAGCCACCAAGTATTAGAGGTACTTGGACCCTCCCCTCTTGAGATATCACTCAAGCCCAAACATACTCACTCAATTGGATACCTTCATTCTTACACCCCCATTCTATTTATAACAACACTCCCTAACAACTTTCCTATCTAATTACTAAGGTACCCTCAATACTTTAATAATATCCCTTTATTATCTTAAGGGCCATTCCTATCATTGTCTTAGGAGGTTCAAGTGGTTATATGGGCGGGTGGTTGTATATATGGTACTTTGAATTAAGGTGGCAAAGGACCCAAGGAATAGTCCTTTTCCCCCCTACTTATTCTGCATGATAATTTGTTTCTGTATTGTTAGTTATGACTATGAGAATGTTCTACAGTTGTGTGATTTGTTGTTTAAACTTAAGTTAAACCTTTAAGCAGACCTTTTCTAGGTATAATATCTGACATCTTTCTTTGTGCATGGTATACCATTGAAAAAGAATGAAATGAGGATTATGATTTAGTGACTTCTATATTATCTCGGACTTAATGCATCATAAACTTGAACGTATTTGCTTAAAAAGATCTTTATTCATGCAGCACCTCATGGGAAGTATTTCCAGCTTCTAAGCACCAGAAGGAATATTGATATACTGTTTATCCGCTAAATACTTCTAACATAATGATATTCAGATGTAGTGGATTTCCTGATGTTCAAATTTGACATACTTGATTGTTGATGAGGTCACTGTCTATCTCATTTTGGTTACCTAAGTTTGTCTTACGAAATATTGGTGCCTACTGTTCCATACCGGTAAAAAGTAATTGAAGGTTAATTGAATCAATCCACGTCAGATTTGAACATCAGGATTCAATTACTTTATACTGGTTTAAAATAAACCTAATTTAGTATGATTATTATTGGATTTGAATTGAAGTTATATTTGAACATCAGGATTCAATTATACTACAGTAGGTCGATTTGATAATCATAATGCAATCACTTTGTTGTAATAATCTTAAAATTATGTATTTTTCTGTACCTGTCAATAATCATGCTTCATTCATTGGAATTTTTAAATATCTAGGTTGGTGTTGCGGAAATGAAAGTTGCAGTAGAAAAAACCGGCGGCCTTGTTGTTTTAGCTGAAAGTTTTGGACATTCTGTATTTAAGGACTCTTTCAAGCGTGTGTTTGAAGAAGGGGAACACTCTCTTGGTCTTTGTTTTAAGTGAGTGCATAATTATAAATATATTGTGCTTCTTTTCTTCTATTTCACTTAATCCATATTTTAGCTTCTGCATGTTATTTTAAGTCATGATGTTCGTATTTTTGTTATTGTCAACTACCTTGGTTTGACCTGATATGGTAAAAACGAAGGAGGCAAGCCATAAATGATAAATCTAGATATCTTTTGTAGCTAGCTCTTGCTTTCTTTGACTAGTAAGTTGGATAGTTGGAGAGTTTTTTATACAAGGAGAGTAAATAGTTTCAAATCTTTAGAAAAATATGGACGGGCCAAGGAAGAAGTGAGGGTGAGTTAACTGTAACTTAGTATGAAAATTATGAAGTCTGCGTGTTCCTTTTGAGTCGTCAAGGAATTTTCTTACAAATGCTAGCAAGGATCAGCAGCAAGAACAACATTCTCATGTTGAAGCCTAGTTCTGCTTGGAAACCTAAAAAAATCGGCAATGTTAAAAAGCAGCAGGTTGACCTAAATTTGAGCTGTGGTAGCAAATACCCCAATTTACTACCTCTCCTTTTTCATGGTCCTTCCAATGGCGTTCTTGGAAATCATGGTGTTATGAGCAATTTTCACTGAGAAAAGGGCCAGATTTGGAAGGTGGGAGCCACCCGCTTAATTGACCGTAGGATTTATTTTCCTAATATCCTTTGTGCTTATTTTGAATCTTTAACAACTTTCTGTTTCCTCCCAAAAGGATAAAAAAGATTGGTGGGGTATATTGAAGGCTTGAATACTTTAAGTTATTAAAAGTGGGCCATTGAAGAACTACATGGTATGATCCAAATTTAGATGACTATGGAAATAATGTATACTCCCATAGCAGTGGTGAAGGACTTATGGACATGGGTAAGATGGGATAATATAAAAAGCCATGTTAGTAGTATAATTTTTTTAAAGCAGCTGCACATATAGCAATTTGGCCTTAATTAATAGCAAATCTAGCACAAGCTAAAATAATTTGTAAATATGCCACAATTTTTCTGCACATGATAGATGTCTTCAGTCTATCATTAATAGACGTTTATTGGTGATATCAGATATCACCGGTAGATGTTAGTATCACTCGTAGACGCTAGTCTATCAATGATAGACTCCCGCTTTAGAAAATTGCCATATTTGCAAAATCTTATTTCTTAGGCTATATTTGCAAATATGGTAAAACTATTTGCTACCTATTACAATTCCTTTTTTTTTCTTTTTCTTTTCTCTTTTTCTTTTTGGCCGTTGCTTCTAGTATGTCTACATCTTTCTGTACCTACTTTGGACAAGTATGAAATGCGTTAGGAGACCATGCATCTAATTTTGGTATAAATTAGTTTCTGTTTCCATTGGAGCCTAGAAAGTATAACATTTCATGTAACTTGATACCTACTTTTACATTTCAGTGGCACCCTCGAGATCAATTGTTCAAAGGATATCAAAATTCAGGGGATAATTGGACCTTGCACATCTTTGGAGAAGGTTGCATGCTCTCATGCACTGTTGTTGGCTTTTGCTCATGGATCTTAAATTTTTCGTTTACATGATTGCCTCGTGGAACTGATTGTTTGTGGTGTATATTTTCAGAAAGGTCCTGCTGTTTCTGATACCATTATTGGGGAGGGCAATACAACCTTGTGGAAAATGTGTGGCCTTGACAAAAGCACTTGTTTGACAGTGTTTTTTGATCTTGCATCAAGTGATAGATCAAGTACTCAAGGAACTGCAAATCCACAGTTGTATCTGCAGTTTCTTACTAGGTAAGCTATCAATTGTGATGATTTATTATCATCTGGTATTGCAGCAGATGCCATATCATGTATCATATAGTTGCGATGATTTATTGTTATGATTGCAGTTATCAAGATCCTGAAGGTCAGTCAATGCTTCGGGTTACAACTGTTACTAGAAGATGGATAGACACTGCTGTTAGCTCTGAGGTTTCTTATTGTACATTTTTCCAAAGCTTTTATGCTTTTAAATGTTACTCTATTTCTAGTATTTTGAATGGGGATTAACGACTTGTTTATCAATAACAACTAACATTACATTGGAGAAAACTAAAAGTCAACAAAAAAAAATAGGGAGTAGTTACTGTATTTTATTTTGAGTGTTTCCATACAAGAAACAGAGAACTCCTTTCATTTTCATGCTAGATTTCATGAGGGATTTTCATCAGTACTTGTTTAAGTGAATATACATTTCTGAATGAAGCTCAAACTAAATTACTAGGAAAAATGGTTTATGGAAATTACCTGGAAAAACAGAAGTAATTGATTTGATCTTCAATTTTGGCTTTGTATGCACTCAATTATATCAGTGATATTAAATTGAAAAATTGGGCGAGATTATATCCTGAAGATAAGCAGTGAAGTTTATAATTTATGGATAGTCAGAAAGTGTGATAGGTAGTTGGTGGACTTGTAGAATGTTACTATTTTTGTTTGTTAAACCCTAATTATTGTATATTTTAAATGTACCAGTTCAATTTGTTGGAAGTTCATAGATAAATATTGGTGGAAAGATTTTGGTTATCAAATTCCTTTTTTAAGAGTATAGATAAATATTGGCGGAAATGATATTGCTCCCCCCTGTTTAGCAACTATAGCCACACTTCCCTAATAGCCAATTGGAAGTGCTTCATGCAACTCTTTTTGGACTTTTGTAATTTCATAAAATTGTTTCTTTCACAAAAAAAAAAAAAGAGAGTCTGGGTGTTATGATTGGTGTGGTTCTACTTATAATATTAAATGGTTACCCTTAATTGGCATTATTGTGGGAAGTTCATTAATGAAAAGTTCGTATCTTTCATCAATGAAAAGTTCGTATCTTATTAAAAAAAATTGGCATTGTTGTGTACAAATGAAAATCATTATTTCAATTTATGGAAAATGGTTACAAAATAAAGTTGGTTGTAGTGGTTGTATTATGGTTGGTATGCTCTTGTTTATAGTTTGCAATTGTTTAACTCACTTGGCATTTGCACACACTCACACTCGTGGTTCTCTTTCTACATCTTGATGAACGATGGAAAGTCAATACACATGAATTCTCTGTGTTGGTTCTCTTTCTCTATCTGGATGAACGATTAGAATTTAATCTTCGAGGCATTGATTTCAGGAATTGGTGCAAGGGTTTGATCAAGAGGCTGCTGCAGTTGTTGTTGCAAGATTAACTTCCTTGAAAATGGAGATGGAGGTAATGTTCATTATATAGTTGAACATTTCTTCAAGCAAACTTCTGCCCTTCTTTTCAGTAATCAACCTGCTTAATTTGTTTAATCTATGGCACACAAAGAAAACAATATTGAATTTACTGTGTTGAGAGATCATTAGAGATATTGAACTCGAGAAGATTGCATTTCTGGTTTCAGAACTTGTGATCTTTGCATGCGTTCAGGTGCTAGTTATGAATAGAAGGAACTGAAAATCTGTCTTGGACCATGAAATTGCTTCTCGTTTGAATTTGCACGCATGTAAAATCTAAGGTAACTAGGTCCTTATGGAGGGATTTTTTTTGTAAGAATTATTTTCATTTTAATGAAAAAGATCACAAGAATAAACTTAGTTCCTCGGGGTTTTTACTTACTAATTCCTTTTCAAGAAAGTTGTACTACTTACTCTCCCTAAAGAGATGACTGAGGCCTTTTGGAAGGATAAATATCCAGAGAAGGTCAAAGTCTTCCTATGGAGTATGGACTGCTCTACTTTGATGTTTGACCTCATAGATAATATTTCAGGCAAGGAATCCTCATAACGCCCTTTCCCCAGTGCTGTGTTGTTTGCAAAATCCGTTGGAGCCAGCATTTATTCTTTTCTTGTTCCTTTCGGGGATGATTGTTCTGGAGGCTTTTAAACTTTTTTCGGCATTAGTTGGACTATGTATTCCTTGGTTATAGACGACTTGAACACCTTACTTTCTGGGCCTATTTTTAAAAGGAAAGCTGGAGTGTTATCACTTATGCCACAAGAGCTATTTTGTGAAAGGTTTCGTTAGAGAAGAATAGAAGAAAATTTTCAAGAAGAATACAAGGGGCCTTATTACCTTTGGGAAAATATTTCTTTTGTTGCCTCTATTTGGAGCTCTTGTTCAAAACATTTTTAAGTACTTCTCATTCAAGAAAGCTAAAGGGACTATGTGGAAGCACTTCATTCGAGCTTTTCTTTGGATTTTTTGGAACGAAAGGAACCATCGACTATTCCTAGACAAAGATCTGCCTTTCATCACTCTTTTTGATAATATCACTTTTCATGCTATGTCTTGGTGTAAATCATCCCTCTATTTTATATTATTTTTTTTATATCCGTGTGTTTGGGTCAGCTTGCGCGCTCCTCGACTATTCACGGACCAACCGTCTGACCCTACTACATTTGGTTGACAAAGAAACTCATAGGATATTAAATCCTAGGTAGGTGCCACCATGGTTTGAACTCATTTCCTCTAAGTCCTTCGCTATTTTCATTAGCTCTCATTGACCACATGGGTCATCCCATGATGGTTCCTCTATTTTCATTCTTACACAGTATGAACTCTTTATTAACCAATTGGAGATGTTTTCTGTAACTTCTTTGGTTTTTTTGGTGGGTTTGCGCCTCTCTTTGTAATTTCATCCATCAATGAAATTGTTTCTTAAAAAAAAAATAATAAAAAGAGATTAGGAAGATAAAATATTACCAGAGAGGTGGACCAACCCTTGGAAGGAATTTCTGAAAATTTGTTTCTATTCACTTCTATTGCAGTTAGTCCAAGATAGTCAACGTTTTGTGGCTTGCTAGTTCAATTGGTCATTTAAAATGTTCCACTTGTATCTCCAAAGTTATAACCCTATAACTTACCCGATGTTGAACTTTGCTCTTATCAGGAAGGATTTGATGCTATTCGGTGGTTGGATCGATCCTTGATTCGCCTCTGTTCTAAGTTTGGTGATTATCGGAAAGATGATCCATCTTCCTTTACCCTAAATCCTTGCTTTTCTTTGTATCCTCAGTTTATGTTTAATTTGCGGCGTTCACAGTTTGTACAGGTATTTATATCTTTTATGATCTCATTCTTGAGGTTATACGTGTCAATACGATACGATGTAAAAATTATTTTCGTTATTTTGGTTGGATCCTTGCGATCTGATCTGATGTGCAGGTTTTCAACAACAGTCCAGATGAAACTGCATATTTTCGTATGTTGTTAAATAGGGAGAACATTACAAATGCTGCAGTGATGATTCAACCATCACTAATATCATATTCATTCAATTCACTACCTGCACCAGCCTTGTTGGATGTTGCTTCCATTGCAGCTGATCGCATTCTCCTGCTAGATTCTTATTTCAGTGTTGTCATATTTCATGGGATGACAATAGCTCAGTGGCGTAATATGGGATACCAGAATCAGCCAGAACACCAAGTTTGTGCTTGCTTGAATTCAGTGCCTCTACTACTACTGTTGAAAGTTGAAATCTTACAAGTTTAACTTTTGGAAATTTTGATTTTATAATGAAAAAGTAGACGGCATAGAGATAATAGGTTTAAACACGCCACCCACCTAAATTTAAAATCTTACAAATTTTCTTGACAACTAAATGTCATGTGAGATTAGTTGAGATATGTGCAAGTGGGTTGGAAACTTATGGATATAACAAAAAATTGATGTTATTATACACATTTTAGAAGCCTTCCATTATTCATGACCATTTTATATTTACTTGCGAATGTTTTTTCTTTTTAGAATAAGTTTGAAAATGAAGATTGTGTTTCTTGAACTTTGGTCATTTGACAATTTAGAATGAATATATCAACTATGTCTTCCATTTAATCAATCTAACATTCTTTCTACAGGCATTTGCACAGTTGTTGCAAGGTCCTCACGATGATGCCCAAATTGTTATTAATGAGCGTTTTCCAGTACCTCGTTTGGTTGTCTGTGATCAGCATGGTTCCCAGGTTATTTTTATAATCTACAGCTTTGGTTTATATTCACGCAAAGATCGTTACACAAAAAGTATTCAAATGCTATAAAAGTTATTTGTGCTTCCGCTGTCATTACTATTATAGGCTGGCTCCTAGCTCATTTTTCTAGTATCACACAGGATCTATTTGTATGTTTTGTCTCTTCCTTATAGCGTGTGCAGTCCTCACTTAATTTTAGATGGTTAGACCAATTAATTATGCTTTGAATGTTTCATACTTGGAAACGTATGAAAAATTCAAGGCCAGGTTTTCCGTCTTTCATTTTGTCTTTATTTTTTTAAATAAACTTGGCTACCCTTTCCTTCTTAATGTTTTAACATGTAAATTTTTTCCTGGAATCTTGGCCACAATCTTAAAAGTAAGAGGTCTAACCTCCTTTATCTTATAATCATGAACTCGCTAAGATATCAATGAGATGTATGAAGCATAAAAGAAAGAAACTCAATGTTACCAATATCACTTATTCTGTAGAAAATGAAAAACCAAAAATAAAGTAATGTTGATCAGTCAATGTCTGCAATGGGTTTTCCAATCTGTTCTGAAGGTAGATGTTTGGTTTATTTGATCAACATATATGATTGTGGAGTTGAATGAACCAAATTATTCTCACCAATCATCCATCCGAAGTCGTATGTTGACATAATTATTTTATTTGTCTTTTCTGAGCAGGCTAGATTCTTATTGGCAAAGTTGAATCCATCAGCCACATACAACAATACTCAAGAAATGGCAGCCGGGTCAGATGTCATATTCACCGACGACGTTAGCCTTCAAGTTTTCTTTGAGCATCTCCAGAGGTTGGCTGTGCAATCCTGAGAATAGACAGGGCTTTCTTGAGGCTTATAGTTAAAAAACTCATCCGTCTTGCTGTGGGATAACTCACTGAGGGTTATGTATCTCTGGTCTTATTGACTTCTTTTCTGGTCTTTCCGTTAGTTTTCCAAGTTGAGAAGCCAATATCCCACATTCTCTACATTTGAAGAATAAGGGAACACTGATAAAATTCTTTTTTTCGGGGACATTCTCGGTCGGCATCGCAGCTTGGTAAGGGTCAACCAGGTCATTTGAGCTTCAAGTCACACAAGGGGGGAAAAGAGAGGTTTGATGGCAATGTAATTTAGAGGAATCCTTTGACAGCCTATAGACATTTGGGAAAGTCATTCTGTTAGGATTTTTGGTTCTTCAATTTGTTTTTTTGTATTGAGCTTAGACCACAAGTATTTTTGATGATTCTCCTAGTAAATTATATGGAAGGGAGTTTAGGCATTTGTGTTTGTGTTTTCAAAGTCAGTCCGAAATTGCAATTTTCTTTATAAGGCTCTCTTGTTGATATTATTTAATTTAATTAATAGGTTGTGAACTTTCTATTTATCAGGTCTTGAAGATTTGTTCAACTCCATTATGTATGATTTTCACCCTCCCTCTCTCTCTCCCTCTTCTCTCCAAACTCCCACCATCTCAAGGGCTAAAGATGACTTATTCTTTAGGGTATTTAGTAAGTTTGATCATGAGATGTTTAGTTTTTCTTCTTGCAAATTCTGCCCACCACAAAATTTTTCACTCTCTCTGCGTTTCTCTCTTCTACTAATAAAAATTTAATGATGGATAACAAGTTTGTTATCCCGTCGCCATAGAAGTATTGTTTGTATATTATTAGTTTATAGATGTTTTTATCCAATTTTGTCATGTTTATGTTTATTGTGTTTATTGGGTAGGGGGATTGTTTGGAGTCGTAAGTCATTTACTCTAGGAAATGAATAAATCATTGGGATAATGTTATTTCAATTTTGAAATAGTAAGGTAATGAATAAATCATTGGGATAATGTTATTTCAATTTTGAAATAGTAAGGTGTGTTTTATCCACTGAGTTATATTATCTACTTGGCATACTTATCTAAGATTGGATTATTATCCTAATGCGAGCCACTCCGAAACACTTTTTTCATCGAGTTAAGCGACGTGCATGACAAGAATCCAGCTTATATATATTTAGGTTCTAAGAAACTGCCTTTATTAGGAAAAAAAAAATCACATCCCCAAAGAACGTCCATTCCATCAAATTTTTATTAACCAAACATACAAAATAAACATGATTCTTGGGAAAAGCCAACATTTTCCACCAAAAAGCAAAGCATCCTAAAAACTGAGCAGACAACAATGGCAGGCAGAGACAGTGCAAGTAATGTAGTGTAATCTAATCATACAGATAACATTCAAGTAAGTTGTACAACATCTCATCTCAAACAGTCTACTCTAATGAACTGAGGAACAGCATACAAATTGAGCCCAATATGGCTTCCCTTTCCTCCTTTCTCTCCTGATGTCTGATGGATATCTTGCAGGGGAGTTCCACTCATTTGCAATCTCTTTGTTTCCCAATTGTGCGGAAGGCGATCTTGGGCGTGTAACGGAGTCGACCATTGTGTCGACAGGGCCATTTTTCGTCGCTTTTTCATCCTTCTGAATCATTGAAGCTAGATTTTCTTTTCTGGTTGGTGATGATTTCTGCTTGTTTTCGAGTGCAGCGTCATCCAGAAGGTTCTTCAGGGCAGTGTGCGGCTTCCCAGCGCTCCAGTTTGTCACCTTGGCAATAATCGCTTCGTTCTTCTTCCTTCCCGGTGAGTCGTTTGCAACATGAGTATAAGATGGAAACCAGCCAGGTTGCAGAGATGCAGAATTCGGCTGCTGTCGGTTTTGGGCAGTCTGGATTTCGGATGAGGCTGAGTTTTGCATTCCTCCACCATTAGGTTCAACCAATGTCATAAACGATGGTGGCTCAAACAAATCAGATCTGTCAGAATGTTGTCTCTCGGTCATAGCATCTGCCTTCTTCAAGTCAGTTTCCTCTGCTTCAGCTCGTGCACGAGGCGTTACTTCAGAATCAACAACAGCTGGTAAATCTGACTGAGTTGAGAGCACTGTTCCTCATGATCAAGAAAATACATTAATTATCAAGAAAGTTTCTGATGTAGAAAAAAAAAAGTATCAGTTATAAGTTCTATAACTCATAAATACATGTTATGGGATAGCATAAGCTCACCATTGAACCAACAGAATTTAAAGCGGAAACACATTTATTAATGAAAAACTCAAGGGCCAGTTATACATAGTATAAGAACGAATACCTGAGACAGATCCCCAGTGGCCTTCAAGACTGTCAGTTCGGCTACTTGCATCGACTGAAGCATCGAGAAGGGATGATGTAAGCTGCGGTTTTACGTCGGTTTTCACACCATCATCTTGCCAAGGTTCAGAAGTAATTCTGACTGCATCTCCATCCTGAGAAGCGTCAGATCTTCCCATAACAGATTCCTTACTTACCAAAAGCAAATTTGCTTTTTCTTTGGCTTGGATGTCAGAAGTGTTTTGAACTGAGTCGAAATCCCCGACACAACATGACCGATCATCAGCATTCGCTTCACTAATGCACGGCACAAGCACAGCACTTCCAGTCCCAGATAACTTCCTAGGAGATCCATCAGCTGTATCTTCTTCAACAGCAATGCATTTTTTCTCCCTGCTGTTAGTAATTGATTCAGGTGCGTAATCAACCCCCATTGAAAACTTCTCCTCTGGAGGGTCTTCGTTGTTCTCAACTCCAGCTACATCTGGATTATCAAATTTATCCTTATTACCAACACCGCTATCGTCGTTTTCATGCACATTGGCTGAAAGACGAACTTGCACCGACTCCTCCAAATGTCTTCCACATGCTCCTGCCTTGTTGTCATCATCGGCTAAAATAACGGCTCCAGTACCGACTTCATTCTGATCCAGACTCTTCTGATTACCTGTTGGTGCAGCCACGGAGTTTTCATCAAACAAAATTTCAGCAACATTTTCTGAAAAACTATTGAGGGAATTCTTGGAAGGCGCCACCGTTTCAACTTCTGGAGAAAGGGAGGCTAAAGGAATAGGAATACTGTCTATCCGCAATATTGCAGCATCACTTAAGGTTTGACTCTTATCTTGCTTTTCATTTTCGCTCAATATACCTTCTTTAATCTGAGTTGGATCCACTTCTTGAATGAGAACTTCTTCGACTTCCCAACCGCTGTTCTTAGAACGAGCACCTTCCACATCAACCAACACTTCGGAGCCTCCACTTTCTTGTTTTTGCCTATTTTCCACTCTTTTCATGTCAAAAGAAGCTCCTTCAGAGGCTTGGTCAAATGGCTCTGCCTGCAAAGTAGGATAACTCTCCTTGGTATTAGGATACTTAAAATTGTCTCCCAGACTACTGACTCCTTCACGAGGGTCCTCCTGTATAACACAATTGGTTAATTTAACTTCTTTAGGGTCCTCTGAATCTTTAACTAAAGCCTTGGGACGGTCTACAACATTTACCTCACTCAACACAGAAGGTGGATGCACATTGTCATTCCCTTCTTTTATTTTATTGGTCTCTAGTAAATTGAAAGAACTACAAGACTCTGTTTCTTTTCCAGTATTAGATGATGTGACTTGAGTTGAGGCAAAGGGTTTAACATCAGAAACAACACTTGGGGGTGTTGCAGTATGGATGGAACTGTCAACATCAGCCATTGATGGAAGAATTTCATTATGTGCAGTAGGCTCTGTAGGTATGTCAACAGTTTCTTCGGTCTTTGGCAGTGGCTCGAATTTGTTATTATCAACTTTTCCAGATGATGCTGCGATTTCTGCTAAGTTATTACATAAGCCGAAGCCCTCATTTTTCTTTTCATCATAACTTCTATCAGGAGATGGCAAGGAGCACTGAGGTACATTTTCAACAGGAGCGGCTATTACCATTTCAGGTTCAATCGGGTACAAGTCACCTGTAGCAGTAGCATTCATATGATCATGGAGCAGAATCATTGAATCCCCATTTCTAAAGTTGGTCTCAAAATTCACAAATTCTCGATTAATTTTGGTTTCCTGTTCAGTTCCAGACTGATTTACAGTATTTTCTGCAACAACTGAGCTTTCCACTTTTCGGTTTCCAGCCGAAGAGCTTGATGTTGGAGTTCCAAAATCAGTCTCAAGATTCCCATATTCTGGATTAATTTTGCTGTCCTGCTCATTTCCTGACTGATCTATAGCAGTTTCCGCAACAAACGAATTTTCCACTTTTCGGTTTCCAGTTGAAGAGCTTGACGAAGGAGTTCCAAAATCAGTCTCAAGATTCACAAATTCTTGACTATTTTTGCTTTCCTGCTCACTTCCTGACTGATCGATAGTTTCTGCAGCAATGGAACTTTCCGCTATTCGGTTTTCAGTCAAAGAACTTGACAATGGAACACGATCTGAGTATTATACAAACATAAATTGTTAAATTAAAAGAAAACGAAGACAGCCCAGATTTCTTAAACACAAATCAGTAAAATGACATTAAATTTTATGTCAAAGAAAGAGGTCTCATTTTGCTCCGGTTACACTATAAGAAACTTATTAGCCCTCTTTAAGTGATTCATTTTTTTTGTTTTGAATTATTCCTTCCTAATTTAGGCTATTTCCCTCTTTAAATATTTCACAAGAGCTGAGATTTTCAATCCTATAATGGGAATGGCAGTCCTCAAAATATAATGCCGTTTTCCAAATTTTTCCATAATTGAGATAACAGGAACCTAAAAAAGATTATCAAGCAATCAAAATTGTCAAACTCACTGAGTATAAATAACTAATTATTTGATCAGACAACGGAAAAAGAACAAAAGACAGGTCTTCCCCAACATTAAACTTACCAAGGATTTCTCTGTCTTTCAAAGTTTGGGAGCTATTCATTTCATCCTCCGCTACCATCTTCGAGGTGCTTACCAAATTTGAAGCATCTCCCACGGATTTGTTCGGCCCTACACCCTCAGAAAACTCTGCAACAGCATCTGAAAACACTTCGTCTTCGGATTCCTTTGGTTTTTTCCTCATTCCATCAACACCCTTATCATTGCAACTCCCTTCCAAGACTTTAGGACCTATGCAGCATTTACTGACATAATTAAAAACATCTTAAGGCACAGAAGTATTCATTATCACAGGCCCCTCATTTCCAACAGAAAAAGAAAGAAGAGACAAAAGCAAACCAAAAAGACACAGAAAGAGAGAAAATCACGACTCCAAAGAGAAACCAAAATGCAGCATAACTTTTAGATTTCAATCAAAACTTTGGTCCCTAAACTTTCAAAGGTTCTCTTACAGTGCTACAACGAAATTAACGGAAACTTACTCTGTTTGAAAACCCAACACTTAACCTACTTACATATGGCTTCAGATATTTGTCGGATATCGAGTCAAGATCAGGTTTCTCGTAAATAATTTGTCAAAAAGTTGACAGTAAGAACTAGAACTGTTATTCAGCCAAAGTTTAGGCACCAAACTACAATAAACAGAAAGTTTAGGACCAAAAAAGAACTGAAACCTAACTTGTACAAACCTATACAAACAGACAGAGGACAAGGAAAGAAAACAGTATAAAGAAGAGACTTCTTACAGGAATTTTTGTGATCACCATCATCATCTGAAAGGGGCAAATGGGCGTCGTTAGCCTCAGCTTCAACCGGCTTAAATCCTTCAATTTTTCCACAAACCCTCTTGTGAGCACGCCTGTGTTTGGCACTTGGATGAGGGTTTGGGAAGGCCCATCCACATTTACTGCAAATATGGACTCCATGGCTCTCTTGCCCTACAAAACCCAACAACAAAAACACCACTCAATCACAAACCAACCAACCCCAACAAAAATTTCCCCAAAAACCCACAAAACCCCAAATGCCCAATTCCAAAACCCAGAAGAGAAAACAACCAAGAACCACCAAATCAAGAGACCCAGGAAACAAGAAACACAAAGAGGGAGAAAAAACCATCAAGAACCCAACAAAACAGGGGAGGGGCTGCTTGCTTACTCTGATCCCGATGCTCCATTTTTCCAAAAGAGTGGGAGAGCCAAGAAAGAACCGAATGGAGGTGTGAAAATAGGAGGCAGTTAGTTAGCTATGGAGCAAGGAGAGGAGAGAAAAACCGAAACGAAATCATATTTTTCGAAAAGGGGAAATGAAAAATGGGGAATAAAGGGGAAAAAAGTCCAACTTTTGTGGTGGGGTTTTGAAAAAAGGGAGTTGCGGTCCGTGCAAAACAGTGAGAGAGACCTGCGCCTGCAACGGCTTACGCTGTATCCCCATGTGGGCAGAAACCCTTCTTCATAAACCATGGCCACTGTACTTTACGAACCCCATTGCTGCTGGGATTGATCCTCTACATCCGAGTCTAGACAACGCCCGTGGGATCGTCTTCTCGAAGGAGCAACACTTGTCTCTGGAAATGTACGGCCGTACGTGTCTGTTTCTCGGTCCGTACGATGATCCAACTACTCTCACTGTACAAAAATGTTTATATTTGTTTATTTGTTTGAATTATAAGTTTGGTATGGAAATGCAAAGAATGAATAAATTTGTCAACTTTACCGGGTGGTACTTGTTTTTTTAGTACAGCATGTCGAGTGGCTCACACTCTCTTTATTGGAAATATATATCAATTATCTTATATTTGTTTTGGCAAAAAAAAATATAATGATTCATTGAAGTTTAGAGTTATATTAGACATAATTATGATATAATAATTTGGGTTGTACTAAAATAAATAAAATAATTTGAGTTTAAATATTATTTTGGTCCAACGTTTATTTTGGTCTCTATATTTTTAAATGTTTTTATTTTTAACTTTAATTTAATTCATTTTAATTTATGTACTCTCCAAATGTCTATTTTAATCACTGTATTTTTAAAAAGTGATTATTTTAATCATTTTATTTTCATTTTTATCTAATTTCTTTCCATTCTAATTTTAACATGATGTAGCTATAATATTGTATAAAAATGGTTTTTATTATGTATAAAGTTTATGGTGAAATTGTGCAAATAGGGTACAAATTGACCACCTCTTAAAAATATTGTTTTGAAAGAATAAGAACTAAAATAAACAAAAAAAAAAATTGAAAACATAGGTAACAAAATGAATATTTTAAAAGTTCAGGAATTAAAATAAATTAATCAAAGTCCAACATCCATCAAAATAGTATTTATAATTTAGATTTAAATATGGTTTATTGTCCTTCAAATTTGTTATATTTTTTGTGTCTGAACTTTTAAATATGTATTTTAGTCATTAAAGTCCTTAAAATATAATTTAAATTTTAATCAACTATTAGTATTAACAATTTTAATTGTCTATAGATGTAAATGTAAATGATTTAGATCTAGTGATGATTTTTCGACCATAAAATATGATTAAAAGTTTTGAATACTATACTAGCATTAGGGATGGAAAAAATACCAGCGGGTACGTACTTGACCCGATCGGGTTGGAGATTCTCCGGTTTGACCGGGGACGGGGTCAAACCGGAGATCCCAATCGGGTTCCCGACGGGGATGGGGATCGGTCCCCCGCCCCGTCCCCGTCCCCGACCCGTTTAATTTTTTATTACTTTTTCTATTTTTTATATAATAATATTAATATATATTAATTTTATAAATACTTTTTAATTTAAAAAAAACTCAAACTAATACCCCATTTAACGACTTTTTATACTAATAATAACACAATTAATTAAAAAAATTAAAAATTAAATTAAAAAATTAAAAAAACATATTTATAACCGAGACGGGTTCCCCGCCCTGTCCCCGCCCCCAAAATTTCAAGGATAGAGGCGGGGAGGGGAAAAAATCCCCAACAGGAAGGGGATGAGGATGGCCCCCGACCCCGTCCTGCCCCGTTGCCATCCCTAACTAGCGTGGTATTTAGTCTAATAAACTTCGATGTTTAAGTTAAAAATAGGAATCCATGGACTTTAGTGGATTTGAATGGTCTACCATAAATGACTATTTGTTTTTTATTCCTTAAAAAAAAACTATTTGTTTTTTATTTAAAAAAAATACAATAACAATAATAACCATTTTTTTTTTATGAGAAAACTTTCTCTGGATCTTATTCATGAGATAAAGACTATAAACTTGAATGCGTTTGAGAGTGATTTTAGTAGGGTCATAATCATTTTTGTCATTGTCAAAAGTACTTCCTTTTTCATTGATTATATTTTAAAGTTAAAAATTCGATTTTTTGGAAAATTTAAAATCACTTTAAATTGATTTTTAAAGAATCACTTGGATGATGATTTTGAAAATACGTAAATTTCTTTTTCAAAATCACTAATTCTCGTGGCAATGAAGGTGTTTAGGTGCATGACTCTTGGCTAAGTTGTTTGGTCGTTGCATGCATGTGTCAACTACTAACTACCTTGAGATCAGAAAGGGAAGTGTTTTCATTAGAGTCAAGGTTTTTTTGGATCAAAGTAGAAAGGGAAGTGTTTTCATCAGAGTCAAGGTTTTTTGGATCAAAATATAACCAAGAGAAGTACCCTTCTCAAAGTTTGACCTTTCTATATATGAGTGATAGCTATCCACATTAAATGTAAAGCTACTTATATATGGATATAACCACAATTAACGTCACTACAGTTGGACTATAAAAAATATGTAGTCAGAAGTGAATTACGAGTCAAGACTTTTTTGCGAATCGAGTGAGCTCCTTGCCGAATATAATACAAAGATACTATTGTATATCTTTTTGCTAGATATACAAAATTCAAAATTGAAATAAAAGAGCATCGGTGCGTAGCCTTCATTCTACTACGCTAGGCCCACCCCGTATTCTATATGAGTCATTGACTTCGATTGAGCCAGATCGACTATGAGAAGAACGTGCCCACGAGGGAAACGTTGGGCTACATAGCTATGGTTAATTTACATTAACATCTAATTAAATAGATTCAGCCAAAACGAGCATATCTCAACAATAATTGACCTATATCTTCAATCAAGAGGTCGTAAATTCGATTCCCACCCTCACATGTTGTACTAAAAAAAATCAAATAGATTCAAAAAAGGATCGGATTAACATTTCAGGTTTGGTGTAGTTTGACTTGCCAAACAACAAGTCATGCGACGTACAAATTTGATTCATATAAAATGCATATTTTTCAGCTTGTAGCTATTGATATCGTTAAATTTTGTTCAATTAAAATCAACTTCATATAATCCGTATCTACACCATGCAAAAACAAAGACAATAAATAAATGAAAAAGGGTAAAATGCATGTGAAAACTTCGAACAATAATTGCAATATATATAAATAAATAGCATAATGGATCACATTTATATATATATATATAGACTAGCATGATTTATTGATTTAGTTAAACCTTATGGTTCTGTCGAATCACATGTGGCTGTGAGGCGTGGAAGGTCCCCCACCAGGGGACAAAAACATTGCTATTTATTTATTTATTTCCTTTATTATATAAAGTCCTATTTTTTTATATAATAATTATAATTTTTTAACCATGAAAACTTTGACAAATCTCACCAAACAAGACACCACCTGACAGAGATGTTTTTGGATGTGAACTTCTCTCTCTCTTTTCTTTAAACTTAAAAAAAAAAAAATAATAACAACTTTTCTTTATTAATTGTACCAAAAGTCCTATGAATGGAATTTTAAAATGAAAAAGAGAAAAGAAGGAAAAAAAAGTCCTTTTTTTGAAAGCAAAGCAATGTCTTTTTAAAGTATAGAAATGTGGGGGTTATTATTTGTTATTTATTATTATTTTAGTGTTTTTTTAATAATATTTTAGTGTTAATAAAGGTGTGTCAATCTTTTTGGGATTTTCAATGTATGCATATTGGGTACTCTTTATGTGGGGTTCCATATAATTTTTTTTCTATCAATGCTAATGTTTTTATTTTGGAAAAAAATTGTAAAAAAAATATTGTGAATTAAGGTTGTTATAATAACTTAATTGAGCTTTTATTTTGAGTAGTTCTCTTTTAAATTTACGAAGTTATTGCAACTAAACTCTACTGATGATAGGACGAGATTTAAAAGAATTATTGATAGAGTTAATTTGCAATAATGATGGTATGAGTTTTGGAGCATAATTGCTATCAATTATAAGTTTGACGTATAACAACTATCATAGTCTCAAGATGATTTTTACCCATGTAACCAGGGCACTTGCACTCGCTCCAAGACTCGAATTCAAGAGACATAAAAGATTTTTGGTATTCAACTCACAAAAATTCGAACACAAACTCTTATGGTAGAGATACCACAGAACCTCATGTTCTTACCGATCAGCCTACCGGCCCTTGGGGCTCATGATTAATATTATAGAATTTAAATTTTATTTTTAAAACTTTAGAGTGGTAATTGGTGAAATAAGAATTTTGGTGGCTTAATTGTGTATTTTTCAACCTACTAGAAAGCTCAATAGGTATTTTTCAAGCACCTATTGGGCTTGATGACATAGCTATCCTTTGAAAAGACCACACACTTGAATCCTTAAGAGTTATGTCCTCTCTTCCAATAATGGTTTTTTTTTTCCCTCTATAATTACTTATTGCCCCTCAAATCCTATTGATTTTTTTTAATGAACAATTATCCATAGTTTTATTAAAATCAAAGTCCATCATCTCATCTATCTTGAGAGTAGAGTTCCATTACTTGAGATCGAAATTAACGATAAATAGTATGACCAGTCATTTACTTTACACAAACGAGGGTTTCATTTATGATATGATCGATAAATTATTTATTAACTCATGAATAAAGTTTTGGTTCGTCGTCTCCTTCATACAAGTTGCTTTAATAATCTAGGGATATACCCATCATGCTTCAAACAAACACATGCTTCTCGACAAATGTCATATCTTAAAAAGATGTAATGAGAAGAACGAGTGTGTTTTGATGGAGAAAGAACGTCTCAAAATAATATTAGGAGGAAAATTGAATTAACTGAAATTCAACCCACTCGTTATTGGACTAACCCATTGTGTGTTTGAGCTCTAGACAACATGAAAAAATCATAGTTTAACTCTTTAACAACATGACAAAAAATTTTGTCCAGTTACAATTTTCTGTAACGAGACAGAGAAAAAGAACTCTACTTGTAGTTAAGAAAAAACTCTGAAATCAACAATTTCTATTGAGTATACATGTGTCGTTGAAAGAAATCGACAAGAAATAAAAGAGGGAGGAAATGTTTTTTCCAATTGTCTTAGTTTCTAATCCTAATCATGGAAGCCTCTGTTACACTAAACCCCTTATGCTAATTTAAGTCTAACTTAGGTGGGGTTTGGTTTGGGCCACACTATCTAGGCTTGAAGCTTGTTGGGCCTAGGCCCAATTATTTTTTAAGGTATTTGAACTTTGAAGTAAGGAATGGACTAGTTTGACTTGCTAAAGCCCACTCGGCATGAGTTTAAGTATGAATCAAAACCCAAATAGTTGAAAATTATTAAATTTTAAATTAGCATATTAAAGTGAAAATTATATTTCATATTTTTATATTAGTCCAATTCAAAGTAACAAAAATAGATGATTTATTTTATTCTCATATTTAATTTAAATTAGTCCTATTAAATAAAGTATTTTAGGTTCAAGAGCCTTGTGCCTCTGAATAGCTGCGAATCCTGAATCGATTAGTATGAAACATTTTTTTTTCAAATGAAATCTCATTGTATATTTAGTGAAAAGTGTTTTCATTCTCGTAAACTAAGAAATTTTCGTAGTTTAATGCATGTATTTAATTTATTCCAAGTTATTAGTGGAAACGCTAGATTGGAATTAATAAAATGTCATTAAAATAACATAAATCTATGGTATATATCTTATTTTTAATTCAGTTGTTTTATTTTAAATTAATTATATTAAAATAACAAAAAGATATTTCAAAAATAATTTTAGTTTTAATTAAATAATAAAAAATTAATTATATTCAAATAAAAAGTAAGTAATTAAAATATTTTTTTATACATATAAAACACAACAATTCGTTTATTATAATTAAATATTTCACGAACCCATGCTACCTAAACTTACACCCCGAATATAGTTTTTCTAAACTTATATTATCTAAATCCTCTGTAATTAAACCTTTTAGGTGACCTAAATTCAAGCTTGTAAGGCCGAACCCGAGTCCCAAATGCCCCCTTCAATGTTCGTATTTTAGGCTTAGGTCTTGGACTAGTAAATGACATAATATTGGGCCTAAGACGTGGGAAAATTTTAAGTACTACCAGAGTACCTGCTTCTTTTATTCCTATTATGATTTTAATTTTATGAATAATTATTTAATGGTAGACTCTACATTATTTTTAGTATGATACTGAAGCAGAAAAAGGACTGAATGAGAAGATGATTGTAATATGAAAATAGTAAGGAGGTCAACCTCTTTCAAATATACAACATAGAATCTCGTAATGCAACGTAGTCGTACTAAGTATCGACATGACAGACAATAAATCAGAAGAATATGATGAAATATCTTTTACGAAGTATTAAGTTATTTAAAAGAAATAATTGGCCTTTTAGATTTTATGCTCCAAATTTTAATATTAGTTAACTAAATTTTTTAATCATTAGCTTTCTACACTTAAAAGATTTTATTTTCAATTAAAAAATGAGGGTAGGACTTAGATGATTAAATATTCAATTTTAAGAAAGGGTAATAGATGTCTTTTAATCCTTGGCTGACTTCTCTTTAAAAAAATGTTATTTGACTTTTTCACACGCTACTAAGTACAATATTTATAAATGTAATCATTATGAATCTTTACTACTTTATCGAGCAATGTACAGTTATAATACTACAAAAGCATTGTTTTACTTCTATAATTTATTATTAATTCTCTGATGGAGGACGTTTTTTTTAATAATATTTCTTTAAAATTTTCCCTAAAAATATATTTTCTACCCACCTATTTTCAAGAATAATGATTGAAAATAATTTGATCATATGGCAGCGCAGGTTGTCTCTGGAAGAAACGAGATGCATAACTATCCTTACATGTTGGCCACGTATTGCAGGTCGTTTGTTCAAGAGACACTTGTAACTAATTTCTTTTTCCAAAATCTCCTTAACTCATGCGTGGCACCCAAGATTTATTATTTAAAAGAAAAATTCCTTACGACGAATGATAATCATAATCTAAAAAGACGTTCATTTTATGAATTAACGAAGAGTTCCACTTTTTAGGATATAAACTATCAATAAATTGGATGAACACCTATCTAGGACATTTTATTTCTTTTTTTTAATAATATTAAATTAGAAACCTATTTGCAAAATATACCTATTTTGAAACTCATACTAATCATAATGCTTGCTAAAGCGAGCATAGCTCAGCGGTAATTGACATATGTGAGTTCGATCCTCCATTCCCACATAAGACCAATATAGCCGCTCCACAAAAGTTGCAATATTTTTTAAATTTGGTACACGTCTGTCTCTTTGACATGCAAGTTGGAAACAGTGAAGTGACATAGAGAAGAAACGACGGACAATTTTTCAAGCATTATTATTGAAATAAATTTCAGAAAAGAAATATTTAGTAAATAAATTTCTAATTTAGCATCATTAAAAAAAACCCCATCTACTTTACTAAGATAAAGAAGCTTTTTCCCTTTTAATAAAATATCTCTTTTAATTTTTGAGTCCATTTTTTTTGAATAAATAACATCATAATTTTTAAACAAACTTTGAATAAAATTTCTCATAAAACTACGACGAATAATTAAGAAAATGAGTCGATTTGAATATAGTTAAACTGGTGAAGACATTACTTATTTTTTATAGAGGTAAGTTCGAATCTACTTATCACTTATTATCTAATTCTTCATGGTTGTATAAATCAATTTTACGTAAAAAAAGATTATTTATAAGATAATTTATCCCAACTAAAGAATCTTGTCTTCTAAATTATGCTAGGATTAATTTTTAAAAAATTTTTAGATTCCTCACTAAAATATGTGTCTTATGTAAAGACTTCGTTATGTTGGTTTCTTCTCGTCAACCTCCATTGATGGTTGACCTTCAAGAAGTTGACTGAGAACTTCAAATTTTCCGCGTCGTCTTCAATCATCCATGCACGATGGAGAAAACTCAGCTTCGCAGAAAGATCCCATCTCCAACAGCAAAATCCAGTAGAGTTTTTCCTCTACCGAGCGCCGAAGAAGGACGAAAATGGCCGATTTCCTATGGACATTTGCAGTGCAGGAGATCATCAAGAAGACATTGCAGCTCGCCGCCGAGCAACTTAGTCTGGCGTGGGGTTTCAAGCCCGAGCTCTCCAAGTTCCGCAGCTCTCTGCTCCTCGCCGAAGCCATTCTTCGCGATGTCGATCGAACGAAATCCGATCGAGAATCGGTCAAGATTTGGGTTGCTAGGCTTCAGGATTTAGCCCTCGAAGCCGAAATTGTACTCGACGAGCTCTCCTACGAGAATCTCAGACGCCAATTGGACGTCATTGGACATTCCAAGAATAGGGTACGCGATTTCTTTTCAATCTCCAACCCTGTGATTTTTCGTTTGAAAATGGCCCGCAAAATTAGAACTATCACCCAAATTTTGAATGAAATTAAAGCGGATGCGAGTGCTGTGGGGATTGTCAAGTTTGGGGGTGGAAAATGGGGGGATCCTCTTGATAATGGCCAAATTCCAGAGACAGACTCGTTTCTTGATGAGTTTGAAGTTATAGGGAGAGGGGGGGATATAGCAAAAATAGTGAACATTTTAGTTGACGGTACCAATCACGAGACGATCTCTGTAATTCCTATTCTGGGCATGGGTGGTCTAGGAAAGACAACTGTGGCAAAGGCAGTCTTCAACCATGAGCTTGTGAAGGCACAGTTTGATGAAACTATATGGGTGTCTGTGACTGCAACTTTTGATGACAAGAAGATTTTAAGAGCAATTTTGGAATCTCTGACAAATTTTCCAAGTGGGTTGGATAGTATGGATGCTATACTTAGAAGGCTACAAAAAGAGTTGGAAGGGAAAAAGTATTTTCTTGTGCTGGATGATGTGTGGAATGAAGATGTTAAGCTATGGAATAATTTGAAGAGTCATTTGCTGAAAATTACTAATAGTGTTGGGAACAAAGTTCTTATGACGACTAGGAGCGAGGAAGCTGGAAAAATCATGAAGACATTTCCCATATATCATTTAGAGAAGTTATCGGATGATGAATGCTGGTCAATATTCAAGGAAAGAGCATCTGCGAATGGACTACCATTGACTCCAGAATTGGAAATTATTAAGAATGTGCTTGCAGAGCAGTTTGGAGGCATTCCATTAGTTGCAAACGTCTTGGGAGGGGCTGTACAATTTAAGACAAGAAGAGAGACTTGGTTGATGTCAACATTGGAAACTCTTATTATGAATCCTCTGCAAACTGAAAATGACGTTCTCTCTATTTTGAGGTTAAGTGTGGATCATCTGCCAAACGCGTCGTTGAAACAATGCTTTGCCTATTTTTCAAATTTTCCGAGGGGATTTAACTTTGAAAAGGAACAGTTAATCCAATTTTGGATGGCAGAAGGGTTCATTCAACCATCTGATCAAGTACGCACTGAAACCATGGAAGATATAGGAGAAAAGTACTTCAACATCTTGCTTGCTCGTTCCTTATTTCAAGATATTGTTAAAGATGAGAATGGTAAAATTACGCACTGTAAGATGCATCATCTTCTACATGATCTTGCATGTTCTGTTTCAAAATGTGAAGCATTGAGTTCGGATCATATTGGTTTAGTTGATGATGTTCCTCAAATTCGTCAATTATCCTTGATTGGCTGTGAGCAAAGCGTAAATTTGCCTCCTAGAAAGAGCATGCAGAAGCTGCGTTCTTTATTTTTGGATAGAGATGTTTTTCGCCACAAGATCATAAATTTCAAACGCTTGCAAATTCTGGATATGTCCCGATGTGAAATTCATAACCTGCCAAATTCAATCGGAAGATTAAAGCATCTAAGGTATCTAGATGTTTCAAATAATATGACAAAGGAGCTTCCAAATTCTATTGTTAAGCTTTACAAATTACAGACACTGAGACTTGGTTTTTTTCATGGAGAAGCCCCCAAGAAATTCAGAAAACTGATTAGCTTGAGACATTTCTATGTGGATGTTAAAAGACCAACAATTAGGCACATGCCTTCCTATTTAGGCAGGTTGGTTGATCTTCAATCCTTGCCTTTTTTTGTTGTGGGCACAGAGAGCGGTTCTCATATAGAAGAGCTTGGATACTTGAGAAATCTCAGAGGTAAGTTAAAGCTTTACAATCTTGAATTAGTAAGAAATAAGGAGGAGGCCATGAAGGCAGAGTTGGGGAAAAGGGAAAAGGTGTACAAATTGAAACTAGTGTGGAGTGATGAAAGAGAAGTTAATGATAACCATGACATTGCTGTTTTAGAAGGACTTCAACCACACAGGAACCTCCAATACTTGACAGTAGAAAGCTTTATGGGAGAACGTTTTCCAGATCTTACTTTTGTTGAAAACTTGGTGAGGGTTTCTCTGAGAAATTGTAGCAGATGTAGAAGAATCCCAATGTTCGGACATTTGCCCAATCTCAAGGTTCTCGAGATTTCTGGATTACACAACCTGAAAAGTATAGGGACTGAATTCTATGGGAATGAATATATAGAGAAAAGTTTGTTTCCAAAACTCAAAATATTTCATCTTTTTGACATGGAGAATCTTGGACGTTGGGATGAAGCAGCAGTTCCACCAGAAGTTGTGGTTTTTCCTTGCCTTGAAGAGTTGCAAATTCTCAGCTGTCCCAGATTAGAAACTGCTCCTGATTACTTCTCGACTCTTCGGACACTAGAAATTGATGATGTCAACAACCCAATTTCGCAGATTACTCTTCAGACTTTTAAGCTACTTGGCATCGTACACTCTTGCAACCTGAGTGGTCTGCCTGAGGAGCTACGTGGTAACCTGTCATCTCTTGAGGAGTTTAAGGTTTGGTATTACCTTCACTTGAAATCTTTTCCAACCATTGAGTGGCTCACTGATCTTCTAAATTGCAAGATCGGATATGACACAAAATGGACAAATATTCAATCCCATAAGTTAGAATCTTACACTTCTGTAAATGAATTGTCTATTTCTGGCTGCCCTGATCTGACCTCAACCCCAGATTTACAAGCATTATGTAATCTTTCATCTTTAACGATTGCTGGGCTGAAGAAATTGCCAAAGGGAATGCACTGCCTCACTTGCCTGAAAAGTTTGTCAATTGGTGGGTTCATGGAAGGGTATGATTTTGGGCCTCTTTTACATCTTGAGTCTCTTGAAGATCTAGCACTGATAGACTTTGGAAGTACACAAAGCACACTTCCAGACCAACTTCAGCACCTCACTGGCTTAAAACACTTGAAAATTGTGGGATTTCATGGCATTGAATCTCTGCCAGAGTGGTTGGGAAATCTTACCACATTGGAAATTTTGCACCTTGAGAGTTGCAGAAACTTGAGAGAGTTTCCAGAAGCCATGAGTTGCCTCACCAAATTGGAGGAACTGCGCAGTTTCAATTGCCAAGAGCTGAGGCTTCGCCAAGAAGACCCGGAATGGGCCAAGATTAAACACATACCGAGATTCATAGCTTTCAATTATTGGGTTGATGAGTAAGTAAAAGAGAACTGTTTATAAATTATATATAAAATACATATTTGGAGCTTTTGCAATAACAACAAATTTGGCCTAAATAATAGCGGATTTGTTGCATGATAAAATATTTTGTAGAATTGGCATAAGAATCCATATATCAATGTTTTATATTAGGTCTATCAGTGATATTTCTATCAATGATTCAAAAATAGTATATTAGTGGTATACTTTATATTGATATATCAACGATATACTTCGTCATAATACAAAAGTGATATATTTTATCACATAAATAGTATATTAGTAATATAAATGTATATATATTAGTGATATGCTTTATTATTATTATTTTTTGATATCCGTAATTGTCTGGATTAGGTTACGTGCACCTCGTCTAATCTCACGGAGTAACTACCTGACATTGATATGCTTTATTAATGACACAAAAATGGTATATTAATGATATATGAAGGAAAAATGGCCAATTTCTTATACACACACATACATATACATGCATGTGTGTCTGTGACATCTAACTTGCTGCTTTGACAATAGGAACCAACAGAGGATTCAATTCAAAGTATGCCACAATGCTAGCTAGTGACCAATGTCCTAAATGAAGCATTGAGTACAGTAAATTTCCTATTGATTAATTGAAGCAATGAAGTACTCACTTCTCAGATGAACTGTGTTGCTGTGAGTTCTTTGGTCAATTCGTGTATGGATTTTATGTGTGAACAAGTGGCTACATGGACTCATCTTAAAAGAATGAAGCAGCTATAAAGCAGCTATATGTGAACAGGTATTATTTCCGCTTTCATTAAAATATAGAAATGTTAATACTGTACATTCCTTTTTTGATCTTATTACTATTGTTTTGGAGTAAATGTTTGTATATCCTAAAGTCATATTTAAGTCTCTAACATATCATGGTCAACAAAGAAAAGAAACTACATGACCATTCATCTTCAACAAATTTCTGACATTGCATGCGTTTCTTTTCGATTTCTTGTTATCATTAGCTAAACCATTAGTCGTTATAGTTTGTGCTTTGTTCTTCTATCAAGTATTAAAAATCTACTGTGATGTTAATTTTCTTTCTAGTTAAACTATAACTTGGTTCCAGAACGACAATGCTTTCTAGAAGGATTGGAAGTTCATAGGTGGAAGTCTTGTTAAGTTTTATAATAACCCGTCAGCTTAAGCTCGGTGATTTAACACCTTAGTTCTAAAACGATAATGAAACTTAACCAAAAGAGGCAACAAAGTAACATAAAGTTTTCCTACCAACCAATGAATACCAAAATCGACACTAAATGAAGAGGAAATTTCCCAGTCAAGGGACAGTGTTTTAAAAAGCCCCATGAGGCACACGCCTAGGCCCTAAGTGCATCGCTGGAGCCTCGCCTCAAAGAAGCGAGGCGATGTTAGGAAGGTGTGCATTAAGCGTGCGCCTTCTCATGAAGCCTTGAGTTGATTGGGGTGTCTTGGGCTCGTAACACGGATTATTGGGTATTTATTGGGTATTCTCATGAAGTCTAAATTTGAGGCCGCAAGCCACCCAAACTATCCAACTATTACAGCAAGAATCTCAAATTATAAGTTGTTCACATAAGCTTCAACTTGAATTAATTTAAAAATGGTACTCATTAGTTCCAATGGTTCAAGCTAATATTCATGGTCTAATTAAAACCATTATTTCTTTGAAAAATTCCAAAGTACTTTTTCACCATAAAAAAAAAAAAACAATCAATTTCCCTTCAATTTTCTACCCCTCCACTTGACTTTCTTACAACCCCACACAATGCAATGTCAGCTCTAATTACACATTCTTTTGTATTTTATTTTCGTTAATCATTCCTTTATCTTCTTTCCTCAACTCATCTCTCCTTACCGTCAAAGATTTCACATCGAAAAAAGTTAAATGACTTACATATGATTATTATTTTTTTTATTATCAATTGATTTTGAACCAAAACTCTATAAAATTAAGATGTACAGAAGCCCACAACAAGCTCAAACGCAAACATTTGATCCGAAACAAAAAGATTTGATTAAGATTAAGGAGTCTTAGAGAACCACCATTGAGAAGCTTTTAAAATATACATGAACTACCTCTCCCTCTCACATCCCCTTTCTTCATTTTACTTTATTTTATTTTATTATTTTTTAATTTGAAACCACCATTTATCCAATCTTCTTTCTCTCTCCAAATAGTAGGGAAGATTTTTTTTTAATTTTTTTAAAATAAATTATTTGTTCCCAAATGCTTGCATGCTGTTTCCAACTATTTCTATTATTTTTTAAAATCTTTTCCCTTTGTTCTGTCTCCTCTTTTGTTTGTTATTATTATTATTTTTATTATTTTTACTGTTCTTTAAGGCCAAAGGTGTCGGTGTTACCCAACATGGGTTGCAAAGGGTAGGATATGATTAAGAAATTTTTTCATGGGTACTCCTTCAAAATTACTTAACATATTACGTCAATATTATATTAAAAATTATATAAAGCCATAAAAAATTATTTATAAATATAAAATATCGTAATGTGAGAAAAGAGAGTACGAGTACTTTCGTAGTACTGGAATTTTTCTTGAGATGGAGGATGACTTTTTGTTTTCAACTCCGACGGCCGGTTTGAAGTGGAACCCACGGAAAACTTATTGAAATTGTCTACTCATTACCCACCACTCAAAATCCCACCTTTTTTTTGTCACACGCAAAACAATTATTTAGGCCCATTAATCTTCTTCCTTCTCAAAACCGCAACTAACACTAGCTTCAATGATTTCTCTCAAAAGGCCTCATCCATGACGGACAAACACTTCCTTCTCATTTGCTTTGGCGCCCAGGGCCACATAAACCCCACTCTCCATTTGGCCAAAAACCTCCTTCGTATGGGAGCCAACGTCACTCTCCTCCTCACCGTCTACTCCGCTCGACGCATAGAGCGTGAAACCGAGCTCGGCGACCGCTTCACGGTGGCCACTTTCTCCGACGGATACGACGATGGATTGAAGGGTGACAGAGTCGATAATTTCTTGGTCGAGTTTCGGCGTCGGGGCCGTGAAGCTTTATATAATCTCGTGGTGTCTCGGGCCAGGGATGGCCGGCCGTTTGCTTGCATTGTCCACACCCTTGTGCTCCACTGGGCAAATGAGGTGGCGCGTGAACTGCACGTTCCGTCGGCCCTTCTCTGGGTTCAATCTGCCATTTCCTTTGATATATATACACTATTATTTCTTTAATGGGTAAGTTTAAACTTAAACACTTTTTTAAAGATTAAGTTAAAAGGTATATTTAGTTTTGGCTGTAGTTAGTAATTATTTTTGGGTATTTTTTTAATTTAGTTTATTTATTAGTATGGTCGGATTAGCTTAATTCGTATCTTGATTAATATCAATTAATTCTTAGTTATGTAGGTGGTCATTATGAAGTTTGAACCAATTTCTTCTAAATCATTTTGATTTATCCTTGCTGTTTTGGACCCATGAGAATCAATGCATGATGGTGTATAGTAATAGATTAGGAGAAATTTAGAAGTAGAGGAAATTTGGTTGAGGTATATTAAATGTTGATCAACCATGCATTTTAGTATGTCTATTGTTTTCGGTTTTTTTTCTGTTGTTGTTTTCTTTTAAATTTAGTTAATTTGACAAATTTAATTTAGTTCAAAAGGATATAAGACAGTTTAATATAAAGATGGATGATTCAATCCCGCACCCTCAATTATAAAAGAAAACTAACAAATTTAATTTTAGTCCATTATATTTTTAACATTTTTCAATTAAGATCGACTAACTTGCTAGGTTATGTCAAAAGAAAAAAAAGAAACTAACTTGCTAGGTAGAAGAATCACTGGCAACCACATTTAACATCTATTAATCGAAAATATATAATTGAACAATATTAAAACATGACTAAACTTAAACTAAACTTTTTAAATAATGGAGACTAAACTATATATAGAAATACCGAAACTAAAATATATATAATTTAGTCTTTAATTTTTTTAATTCATATTTTTAATTCTCTCTTTATTTGTAGAACTTGACCAACTGATACTGCAAATGACATTATAGAGATTTGAATGTCTTGTTTGGACACTTGATTTGGTATACCGTGTTAAAGTAATGTAGAACTCAAAAACTTAAACAATAGATACGTTAAGATATATTTAATCTTTCATCCGTACTCTTAACAGGTACGAAGAAGCTATTAGAAGAAACAAAGGCGACCCTTCTCTTCTGGTTCGGTTTCCAGGTCTGCCATTAATGTTGTCCAACTCCGAGCTTCCTAGTATTCTCATCTCTGAGAAACACCGACGTTATGCATTAGAGTTTGAAGAACTGTTTGAAACTTTAGGTAAAGAAACCAAAACAAACATTTTACTCAACACCTTCAATGCCTTAGAACATGAAGCCATTACCGCCATGGGTGATGAGAAGGTCAATCTGATTCCAATTGGACCCTTGAACCAATCTGCCACTAAATCTGATCATTACAAGGAAGAGATCGAGTGGCTGAACTTGCAACCCGTCTCGTCGGTAGTGTTCAAATCACCACTGAACTGAAAAACTGTTAGGTTATAGTATTTTAATCGTTGATTTTATATTACTAATTAGGTGCTATTTGACTCGTAAGTTTAGAAATTTCTACCTAACACAGGTGGCTATCGATATTAATTAGGGAGAAAATGACATTATATAAGAGTTTAGATATAGAAATTCTCTAGCTATAAATTAGCACAAGACACAACAAACTAGCTATCCATTATTAAATAGGGAGGAAGTACCATTAGTTTGAATACATCTTTGCTTTGATAACATGTTGAATGACTCTTGAATCTAAATGTGTTTAAATTGATAGTTGATATTATATTTAATCATTTACTCATTTCATATTGTTAATGGTTAACACTTTTTGTGACTTGAGAGCTTGTAAATTAGTGCACAAGATACAACAATGGGCTATCCCTACAGTTTAGGAAGGAAATGACATAACAGTAGTTTGTAAATTAGTACTATAATACTAAAATGACTCATGAATCTAAACGTTTATGTTGATAGTATATTTAATCATTTATTCAAATTCTTACCAGGTAGTTTATGTATCATTTGGGAGTATTTCCATTTTGCCAAAGAATCAAATGGAAGAACTCGCAAGAGGGTTATTAGACAGCGAGCATCCATTCTTGTGGGTGATTCGAGCAAACAAAAATAGAGAAGAAGAAGAGATAAAAATGAGCTCCGCCATGGATGAAGCAATGAAGAAAGGGAAAGTGGTGGCATGGTGTTCACAAGTGGACGTGTTGAACCATCCTTCGATGGGTTGTTTTGTGACGCACTGTGGATGGAACTCGACCATGGAGACTCTAGTGGCTGGAGTACTAGTGGTGGCGTTCCCACAGTTGGCCGACCAGTGCTTGAACGTGAAGATGATGGAGGATGTGTGGAAGGTCGGAGTGAAGGCGAAGGCAAACGGAGACGGCATGGTCGACCGGAGGGAGATCATGAGGTGCTTGGAGAAGGTCATGGGCAGCGGAGAGAGAGGAGTGGAGGTGCGAGAGAATGCCAAGAAATGGAAGGCTTTGGCTAGGGAGGCTGCAAGATGAATCAGAGCTCAATCTCATGGCTTTTGTTAATGGGGTTTGAGAAAGCTTTTCCTTTGTGTAAGCATATATACATAGTGTTGTATGACTAATTTGTTGAGTTTAGGGTTAAAAAAGACCCAAGCGCAACCAAGTACAGGGCGAAGGTCAAAAGAGCCGCTCACTCCTGGATAATGAAAGACAAATTTAACTTTTAAATGTTCATATTTACAAGCCTATATTTGTAGTTTTCATTTCCTTAGACTTTCGTTTGCTTGATTATTGTCTGTAAATGTAAGATCTTGCTTTGATGATATGTGGTACCATATCTCTGCAACTGTACAATAATTGATATTCTTTGTTTTGGACATTAGCTCTCACGGTAAAAGGTTTCATACTAATGAAAATAATTATTTTTATCTAATATATTATGGATCATTATCTTCTTGACCAGCGTGGAACTTTTTGTTTGTCGAGAGTAAGAAAATTTTCCATACTACTCCTATTTATTGTTACCAACTCAACTGCATGGACCCATAAAATAAAACAATATCACTCAAATGATATGTCTAAGTGTGAATGGGATACTCTCGTAATACTAGAAAAACTTCTTTTTTTAGTATCAATTGTATCAAGCACCCATCAAGAACATTATTAATGCATTGCCAGTACCACATCAACATCAATAATGCATTGTTTTTCTAGAATTGTCACATTATTTTATTTTTCTATATATTTATAGACGGTAGTTATATATACACCCAAATTAAGACCCTTGTTACAAATTTATTTTAGTTTTTCACATTAAGTTTTCAATTTGCGCAAAAACGAGTATAACTCAGCGGTAATTGACATATACTTCCAACCAAGAAGGTGTGAGTTCGAATCCCTTTCCCAACATATTGTACTAAAGAAAAAAAAATTTTCAATTTGCACGTTATAGAAATTTTACCCTCCATAAATTAAAATTAAACTAACCACAAGTACCCTACCTGCTACATAACATCTCTATTATTGGAAAAAATAAAAAATACTTTTATACAAAAATTTTAATACCCTAATGTTAAGGATTCCACGTTAACACGATAAGGGACTTAACAAGTTTATAATAGACATGAACTACTATTCCTCCTACCAGTTAATTTTGAGATGGATCCCATGAATATTGACATAGTATATTCAGAGCCCAAACAAACTCAAACGAGCATCCAATCTCCACTATTATTTATAAACTATCATAATTTTTATCGAGTTTTCAATAATTATATCGACATTTTTATAAATTAAAATCTCAATATACCCTTTCTTGGGTAGATTTTCATGTTTTATTTGTACTACCTATTTAGAAGATCCAATTTGGCATGCATTATAGACAACTAAAGAAGGAAAAAGGAAAAGAGACAAAGAGAATCGAAAGGGCAAAAGAAGACCTCTCACCTTCTTCTTCACTCCTTTGTCTCTTTAGCATTCATAATCTTTGTCCTTTGCTTTAACAAAACCCCATTCCCTTTGCCACTTTGATCCATATTGTGTACTTAATTGGTTGGTTTTTCACTTTAATCTCTGTCATTAATTAATTCATTCATCAATCTTTTACTTCACCAACTTCTCTTTCTCCATTCTTCCTCTTTAAGAAGCCCCAAAAACCACTCATAATTATATTCCACATGTTTTTACACTTGATGAACTAAACTAAACAAGTTGTAGAGAGATCCATGGCAACTTTTGCTCTCTATCTCATTCTTCTCCAATCTCTTCTCATTCTCTCTGGTAAGTGTGTGCCTTCTTTCTTTTGCTTTAATTGTATTGCTCCCCATTCCCCACTTTGATATTTTGATTTAGTCTCTAACACAGATACTCTAATTAAACTTTTCCAAGTTTTGATTGTGATAATAAAACATTGAAAATTTCATCGATTGGAATAGACGGATCCGTTTGGTATCTTATTCTCGTTTTCAAATTTTATTAAGAAACTTAACCATTTTGTAACTAAATATGTTTATTGTATCTTCTTTTATTTTGAAACATTATCAAAATTGGATAGAAATCTTGGAAACAATTAAAACAAGTTTCTTGTTTCTCTCCAATATGTTACAATACCTAGATATAAATATTTATTTGATCATTCTAGAATTCATGGGTGTTAGGGCTATACAATTTTATTTTTCTTTATTAAAAATGAAGAAATAGCAATAAAAAACGAGAACATTACCAAACGAACCTGACGTGTTCCCTTATAAAATCGAACGTTTGATAGGACGATAAATAGTTAGCTTTTACATAGGATAGATTTACTAATATCTTAACAGTTGGCCATCAGCTGTGTTTTCTAAAGTAATTTATGACAATAACGACTTAATTAAAAACACTAAATACATAAAAGACAAAATCAATATTTTGGTGGAATGGATTGGATATCTAGCTTGAGAGAAATAACCGTCTTTTCTCATATAAATATAGACCCACAGGTACTCTATGGGATGATATTGAGCTGACTGCTTCTTCTTAGTCACCAAATCCACATTCTTTTGTAATTATGATATCTCCACCATCTTATTAAACTGAAGCACTTTTACTTAGCTACCCTTTATTTTATGTTCCTCCCATACATTTTGAATGAAATGGAACTGTATTTCCTCTTAAAGTAAAAAAAAAAAGACAAAATCAAAATTTTTAAGAGAGATACATAAACGAAATTTAGCAATAACAGCTTGTGAGTAAAGCAAAAACCTAAAGCAGAACTCGGTAGGTTAAGACATCTCTACTTTTTCTACGAGTTCGTATTCAAAGTTCCATATCTAAGATTCCAAAAAAGAAGCAAATAAGGATAATAAATTTAGTCCTAATTTAGCATATTTTTATACTTTTTTGTGTCTAAAGTTTTAGAGTTATACAGACGCAGAGATTTCAAGCAAGATTGGAATAAACTATGGGCAATTGGGGAGCAACTTGCCATCTCCAAATCAGGCCGTGGAGATGATAAAATCCATGAAAGCCGGCCGAGTGAAGCTGTACGACGCCAACCCACAATTCTTGAAGCTCTTATCAGGAACAAAGCTTCAAGTTTCCATCATGATACCCAACGACCAAATCTCAGACATTGCCGCCAACCAGACTAGGGCCGACGAATGGATCCTCGACAATGTCGTCGCTTTTTACCCCGATACCATGATTCGGTTCATTCTGGTAGGAAATGAAGTTTTGAGCTACGATGACCGTCGAGTTTGGCACCAGCTTGTGCCCGCGATGAGGAGCATTTGGCGTTCGCTTAAGGCCCGCAATTTGCAGATCATTAAAGTTGGGACTCCGGTGGCTATGGACGTCTTGGAGTCTGCATTCCCACCCTCAAGAGGGACGTTTAGATCGGATATACGACGAAGCGTGGTGGCTCCCATGCTCGAATTCTTGAACGAGACCAGGTGGGAGTTAAGTTGATAGGTTAGAGTAAATTTGAAATTTTTGTTTCATTATTTGGAGTTTAAAAGAAAAAAACCATTTTGCTCTCAAATTTTTAAAATATTAACTTTTATCACCTAATTAATATTTATTTGTTTAATATTGGTTAAGGTAGTTGCAATACATACTTTACTAGCTTGACATAAATTTACTCCAAGTTAGCGGAATATAGACGAGAATAACTAAAATGATTAACTAAAAATATACATTTTAAAATTTTAAAAATTTAACAAGAAATTTTTTTTCCTTTTGTAATTTTTAACACTTCATCCCCTTTCTTAACTAAAAAATTTAAGTAATGGGTTAGAATACATTTAATCTTTTATTTATTTTCTTAACAGGTCTTATTTCTTTGTCGATGCGTATCCTTATTTTTCTTGGTCGGCAAATCCCAGGGATATCAACTTAGATTTTGCTCTTTTCGAGGCAAATTTTGAACAGATCGACGGTGGGACTGGATTGGCATATACTAATCTTTTGGATGAAATGTTGGACTCTCTTATCTTTGCCATGGCCAAACTTGGCTATCCGGACATTCGTTTGGTGATCTCAGAGACTGGATGGCCGACTGCTGGCGATATCGAACAACCAGGTCCTAAACCACTCACTTAACATGAAATGTAAATCTAAGTTAATAGGTTAACAATAAATATATATATATATATATCATTTATTCATATTCTTGACACTAAGACATTAAAGAACTTTGATGTGCATATGTCAAATTAAATCGTTATTGAACCTTAGAATGAATTTAAGTGGATAGGTTATAAAATATTTAATCTTTTATTCATATTCACAATCCTAGGCGCCAATATCCTCAACGCGGCAACGTACAACCGAAACCTAGTGAAGAAGATGACAGCAAAACCTACGGTAGGGACGCCGGCGAGACCAGGGGTGGTGATACCGACGTTCATATTCGCGCTCTTTGACGAGAACCAAAAGCTAGGGCCGGGAACGGAGCGGCATTGGGGGTTACTAAGCTCTGATGGGAGCCCGAACTACGAGATCGACTTGACCGGAAAGAAGTCGTCGGTGGAGTACAATCCGATGCCGGTGGTGGAGAACAATGTGCCGTTCAAGGGGACGCTGTGGTGCGTGGCGGCGAGAGGGGTGAACTTGATGGAGCTCGGGGCGGCGATCACGACGGTGTGCGGCGGAGGAAACGGGACGTGTGAGGCGCTGTCGCCGGGAAAAGAGTGCTATGAGCCGGTGTCGGTGTATTGGCATGCTAGCTATGCTTTTAGCTCTTTTTGGTCAAAGTTTAGGAGCCAAGGGGCGAGCTGCTATTTCAATGGACTTGCTGAACAGACAACCATTGATCCTAGTGAGTTAATCTCTCTCTCTATTTATGTGCTCCTTAAACTCTATTTAATTTCTATAATTGTCCATACACTTAAAAATTAGTACCATAAATTTTTGAAGGTTTTTCTTCTACTACTTCAAATTTTGTAAATTAGTTTTAGATTTCGTTCTTTTACCATTAAAATCTTTAAGGCGTGCGAAGTAATGACCTGATTCATCTTTTATCGTTTGATATTTCCGATATTTTTAAAGTCTAATCTTTTGTGTTATTTTCCAATTTTGTTTTATGAGTGAGGCAATAGTGTGCACGATACATGGTTTTTATATCATGAACTACTAATTAAGAGATTCATGTTCATGGTAATTAATAATAAAATAAAATATATCATTTTTTTTGGTTAGTTACTAACTTAAACTATAACAGAAAATGACTAATTTAGTACTTAAAAAGACATTAAATATATAATTTCTAACATTTTTAAGACCAAGTTAAGATACATGCATGGATAAAATTTGAAGACCAATACTATATTTTAGTCTCTTTTTTTCAAAGGAAAATTTAATCTATTTTTAGGCACCTCTCCCTTCCTTTTTGGTTGTTATTGTCAAGTTAAATTATATTTCTAATTCATGTTTTTTTTTTAATCTTAATTATTTCAATTTTAAGATATTTAGTTAGCTAGTGTGTGTATATATATATATATATATTTTGCACGGATAACTAAATATTCCTATCATTCATTGTTAATAACAAAAATCTATTATGAAAAGTTATATGTCGATGCACTAATGTAAAACGAGTTATAAAAATCCAATGAGTATAATTGGTTCGATTAATGGAATTGTTGACATAGTAAGCTCATTAGTTAAATTATGATCGAAGAACTAAATTGGTATGATGTTACATACAATCAAATAGACTAAACCCATCATTAAATGTATTTTACTTATATCTAGTATTAATTGTAGAAATTAAATAGTAGCAAAAATATTCGAAATATGTTATGCCATATAATTTATCATCATACCAATTTCAACGCTTAGAAAGAGACTTTGAAAAATGTAAAACTTTTTAATTAATAGGGACTAAATTGAACCGATAGTATTTTTATTATTATTTTAATACATGTTCATTTTTCCTTTTATTTGCTTTAATATTTTCCCCCATGATTTTCTTGGCAGGTAATGGATCATGCAAGTTCCCAAGTGTGACTTTCTAAAGAAGACTTCATAGAATTCTTTTAACTTTAAAAGAACTTCGTAGGATTTTTCTTTTTCTTTCCTTTTTTTCCCAAAGGGAGAAGAAGTTTATAAGGCCGATTTACGATTAGGAGAAATATGTAATGCAAAATTTTATCTTTTTCAGAAATTTGTATCGTTTTATTTACCTACAATAAATAAAGTGGAGAATAATAATAATAATAAAAAAAATCACGTGGGTGGCACGTGTCTTATAATTTTCTTTTTATTATTCTAAAAAGCATTGATACTGTTTTCAAATTTTCATTCTGAATATAGTTGGATATTTTATTTTAAAATTTTGATGTGTATCGACAATTCTAGACATTCATTGGTGTAGAAAAATAATGATTGGGCTAAATTTTTAATTTTAATTGTTATATATATTTTTTACAGGGCTAGTTACAGAAGAAAAGAAAATGAAAAGTCTACCTTTTAAAAATTTTCATGTAAATGTACATGTAGATTATCATAATTGAAAAAAAAAATAAAGGAGAGTTTAGATAAGAAGAATATGGTTTATAAGAAAGCAAGAAAATACAATTATGATACAATTAGAATCAATAAAGGAAAAATAAATTATATTATTTTTTAAATATAAGTAAAATAAGTGATAAATATGTTTAATGATGCTATCATTCAAAGTAAGTATAACTCAGCGACATTATTTTTTTAATTTATTTTTTACAAATATAGTTAGTTGATAAATCAGAAGTTAAACGACTATAGTTTTTGAGAAAAAGATTTCTATGATTCCTGGAAAACTAAATTAAATTATCTTTTAATTTATGGAGGGTTTCATTTTCAAGTTAGTTTTATTATATATAGCTATTTATCATGATTGATATTGAATTAGCGAATTTTCATAGAAACAACAACATGAATGAAAATACAATTTTAAGCGGTGACTTTATAATCATTTTCATTTGTAATTTTATGTTTCAAAAAATTATGCTCGTAAAATTTCACTCCTCTTAAAAATATATTTGAATTTTTAATTAAATTTTAAAAATAAAAGAAAAATTTAAAAGCAATTTTTTTTAATTTTCAAAAATTGAAATGTTTACAAAACTATACAACAAAATACAGAAATACATAGGTGAAAGTATTGTTTTTGATTTAATTCAAACTATACAACAAAAACTAAAATGGTTATCAAACATAACCTTAATTATTTTTTGAATTAATCAAATTTGCTCAACAAGTATCTTTGGAGAATTATAGCCACTAGATTAAATACTATGTTCAAGGTCGAGATGTGCAAAATTTTGTGACTACTAGATCATACACTCATTCCAATGCCAAGATGTAGCAAATTTATAGCCACTAGACCTTACATCTTATTCGAGGCCAATATGTGGCAAAAGTGTAGCCATTAGATCTTACACTTTTCCTAAAGTGAATATGTGGCAAGTTTGTGGTCGTAGATATTACTTAATGGACAAATATGTTTGGACTATAAATAAGTTGACATTCATGGTTGGTCGAGTGAACTAAAGTGTGAGGTTTGGTGATAAAGATAGAGAAAGTTTCCTCTTATGAGAGATTTTATTTTCTAAAGAGAGTTTTTTAACTCCAGATTTTTATGGAGCGGAATTATTTTATTATTGTCCATAATTTTTATCCTAATTCATTTAGGGAGTTTTCACGTAAAATTACTGTGTCCTATTCTTCCCTCTCTTATTTTTTATTACTTCTTTTCGATATATTTTAAGTGCGATCCAGCACTATCTAATTTCAATCCTTTGATATATGTACAAACACCCACACAGAGGAGTGATTCATATCATGAAGATGATGCCATTTTCTCTCATCACACAGGATTGTGATTGAGTCAATGTGACGTTGGATTTGACTAGCTAGATATATATAGTGATATGATTTCTTTTTCAATATAAGTGGTCGTTCATTTAGGCCATCATTTCCCTCCATTGTTGTTCGATTGTGGGATATTAGTTTAGTGGTAAAATCGACCAACATATATATCTTGATCTAGCTACATATGGTGAGTGGAAGAAACAATACATGGGCCTAGTTGAATCATACTAGTCATCTCGAGATAGAGATACAAGACACGACGTATAAATTGACATACCTCAAATTAGATACAATTGAATGAACTGTTAGAATCTATTTAAATGAATTAAATTTACCTAATCCGTCAATTTAAACTTTTGGGTTGAGTTTGAGGTCAGAATGGGTCAAGTGCGAAACTACCATAGGCCTAAAATTCCTCCCTTAAAGTTCATATAATTACTAAATTGAATTGAGACATGTCGTAAATGAACTTTGAAGTCAGAATTGGTCAAGTGCGGAACTACCGTAGGCTTATAACTCCTTCCTTAAAGTTCATATTATTACTAAATAATATATCAAATCTTTCAAGATTATATGTTGGTGTAGCGGTTCTCACACCCGAGTCAAACAAGAAAAGATATATATTGTCATTATATGTAGATAATATTTTTCCATCCAGTATTCTACCCATTTTCTTCTTCTCTAAAAATCATAAAATTATCGTGATTTCATTGTTTTTCTTTTATATAAAATTTAATTTAAATTTTGTGAAGTCTTCCGAGATTAATTGTTTAAGATACATTTTTTCTTTAACTTTACATTATATGTACTAAGTTCTCATAGAACAAAAATTTTGGATCCATCACTGAAATGGATAATAATTATTAGTAATTATGACCCGTGGTTTATGTAACCTATAATATAATATAAGATAATATATAATAAATAGTGATTTGATTTAACCTTTTAATTTAGTGTAGGTGTATATTCATCATAATTTAAAATGGATACTACAACTAGAAGAAGAGACGGCCGACATGTCGAGGTGGAAGAGATGATGCTTTGGTCACTTTGGCTTGCTTTGCACGCACTCCATATCATAATTCTTCCAAACTAGCATAACGATAGGTTGAAAATATCGACATCGATGGAAATATCGAAGTTTCAATTTTGTGAAAATATTGATAAAAATATCGATAAACTATCATTCGATAAATATTTTTATAAAAATTAGAAAAATTAATAAATGTTTTTCTATTTCTAAATAAGTTAAAAATAATTGATATTAATATTATGTATATATTAATTATTATTGGCATTTTATTAATATTTTTCATATTTTGTAGTAGGATGGAAATTTCGATATTATTATTCATGTTGATGTCAAACTCATAGATATATGGACATGTCAATGTAAATGTCGATGCTTCGACGAATATTTAATACATGCTAACAAGTAATAACAACAACGAATTTTATATTTCCTCTACTTAATTGGTTGAAATCCTTTTACTCCCTTTTATTCCGGTTTACTTAAAAAAAAAAATAAAGTGTTTTCAAGAGAATGTTTCTAGAACAAGTTAAATGGGTGGAAATAATTTTAGTTTAAATTTTAAACTCCATGTTTTTTTATTTAATTAATTTTTTAGATTTTTCTGTTAATTTTTGTTTCATAACTATAATGAACAGAAACCTTGATGTAGGCACATCTCTTACCTCTTCTATTCATTTATCTAATTAATAAAATGCATGTCTATATAGACATATATTATTTTAAACAACCTATAATAAGTTCCATATCTAGTTTTTTAAACAAATTTGGTGTCTTATTAAATTTTTAAAGAGAGTTAAAAAGATAAGAGCTAAAATAGTTTTTTTTTTTCCTGACTAAATTAAAATAAAGCACTTTAAAGTTGAAAGTGCTTAGGACCATGAGGTATCACCTAAACTAAAGTCTCAAGGTCGAGCCATGCGATAGTTACAGTGTTGCTCGGTCCAGACAATGAATCTCGATTCTAGGAATCCACTAACGCAATCTACACGACATCAATTTTGAGAAATAATAATAAAGAAAAAAAAGACTGAAACAAAAAGTTGACGACCTCCTCTCTATTAAGGTGCCAAAACCTTAATTCACATGTAACCACGCCTCAAGAAATAAAAGAACTAAAGTTCTATTCGTATAAAAAGTCCTATTTTTTCAAATTTCCCTATTTCTAAGAAATTTAGTCCGGTGACATGGGAGTCAAAATCAATGGCGTATATATGACTCGAGAATGACATCGATTATATTGACGATGATGTAAAACCTTTTGTATTATGGTTTGAAAATCCGTGTAGTATAGACTCTTGTACAATGATTTGATATCACGAGTCTATATATACACACATACATATACAAGCTTTTGGTATATATAAAATAAGATTATATAATTTTTTTCCAACTCTAAATATCTTGTTTTAGATGTGGTGTTCATAAGTTGATTATTTTAAGAATATTTTTCCAATACCAATTAATTTGATAGCTAGTGTCTTTTTTTTTTAATAAAAAGAAAAAACACTCCCACATTCCCACATTTCTCATCAATGGCCATTAACAAATGCTGTCATTTTCATGGCCAATTAATTTCCCATTCACTTGAAAGCAGCCATTTCTTTTTCCAAATCTTCACAAAGTCAATAATGGAGAACTTTCCACTACTTCGGTTTGCTTTTCCTCTTTCCATTTTGCAATTCATATAAAGTTCGTGAAAAGGAAAAGAGGTAACAAAAGAACACCAAGACATGAAAGGAAGCTTCAAGGAAGACCAATGCCGTTACACCCACCGCCTCGTCCACGTTCTCATCCTCGTCCTCCTGTGTCTACCGAGTTTCAATAATGTCTTTACTGTACTTGGCAACTCGATGACTCCGTGCAACGGTTCGATAGCGGAGTGCTATGTAGAAGAAGAGATGTTAATGGAGTCGGAGATAAGTCGGAGGTTTCTTGAACAGCAAAAGAAGTACATATCATACGATACTCTGAAGAAGGATCAACCGGCTTGTCAAGGAGGCAAAGGCAAACCTTATACTAAAAGTGAAAGCTGCCTTCCTCCTCCGTCTAATCCCTATGACAGAGGCTGTAAACCGATATATCGATGCAAGTCTTAGTCTTAAGCTCCCCAACGACTTTCACTCACATGACCTTTTTCTTTTCTCTCTTTCTTTCTTTTTTCTTCGAGAATGTTTTTTAATTTAATCTCTCACCGTTGGCAAATGTAAGATTGATCAACGATAAATTTATATGGCAAAATACTTGGTGAAATTGAAAGTGTAGGTTGAGGATAAAAGAGTCTTCTAAGGAATGAAAGTTTCTAATTTATTTTCAAAATTTCTAAGAAATTGGTAGAACTTTCTAGTGTTCTTTTGATGATATATATATTTTTTCTAAATTTTCGTCAATTCATTAAATATACGTCAGGTAAATTTATTATCAATCAATTTTAATATTTACTTAAGAGATTAAATTGAAACTTTTTAAAATTAAAAAGTCGCCAGACTAAAAGCACATATTTGGCTTTTTATATTTGTAATCTGCTTTTGTCTGTCAACGATCACAATAACACTCTTTTGATATATATCATAAATTTGACTACTATAAAGTCTTAACTCCACCAAATGTAACCGCGAAGTTAAGTAAATGGTACAATTAATATATTAAATTAGTTGATTCTTTTTTTCCTTTTAAGAATTGTGGTTTATTTTATTTCTCAAAAAAAAAAAAAAAGGAAGAATTGTGGTTTATTTTGACGTTTTCGGTTGTACACCACTATTTTTCTGAGTATCAATTATTTTGCTTGTGTTTGATATTTTTAGGCAATTTCTATGTAGTTTTTTTTCTTAATTATAAAGTTTTTCTATATTAGCTTGATATTGAGTACTTTATTTTGCTTGAATTTGGAGTGATTTTTTGGTTTGTTTTTGTGAAGAATCACCTAATTTGGTTCTAAAGATCGTACATACAACAATCGAGATGTGGTCGGAAATTATGAGGACTTTCCTCACAATAATAGTTTCTTGCATTCCAACAATTGATAGGTATATTTAAAATAAATAAATAAAAGGGATCAGTACATTGATGGACTGTTTAAAATCCTAATTACAGGATGAAATGTTTAAAATCCTAATTACAGGATGAAATGTATGTAATTTACACTTTTGTCATGAAACAAACTTATTTATGGTACCCATCACTTAAATTACAAAACTATCATTTTGTATATGCACATTAATATTGATTGATTTTTAAATTCTAGGATTCATTAATTGGAAGGTTATATTTTGAATCCCATGATATTTGCTTAATGATACTTTCCAAAAAAGCTAAAATACCAAAACATCTAAAAATATCCCCAAATCCCTCAAATTCAAAAACCTCTAGGTTCGTGTCTTCTTCTCTGTTAGCCGGGATTATTCTTCCAACTGCTTGCACCTTCTCCGACGATTCACCTTGATTTTGTCTGCTTCGTCTGTCTCAGAGGCTTTATATTCGTCGCAGAGTTGTCCGTTCCCGTCGCCGAACAGTTCGTTTCCGTTCTACCGTTGTTCCATTTCTGTTCACTCTTTGGTCTCTGGTCCCCACCTCCGTTTTTCTCCGTCGCCGGAGAAGTTCGTCTCTGTTTATCCCGATCGAAAAGTTTGCATTCCAATATTTCCTAATATATCATAATGTTGAAAACCTTGTTTTTTTTTGTTTGTACTGTTAAACCCTTTTCTTGTACTGTTTTTTTTTTTTTGTATATATTCCAATATATACTAATGTTCATTCCATACCCAACTAGTATCCAATAGTTGTATATATAGGGTTATATGGAAATATATCTCACAGTGAGTTTGATCTTAGCATACAAAGCACCATAACAAATTTGTGCATTTTCCTTTTTGTGTGTAGGGGATATATCTTATCATGGTTGTCTTGCACTTTTTACCTTTTTGTGTATAGGGATATATTGAGATATATGAGATATATGGGGAAAAAAGTGCTCGAACAGAGAGGAACCTATTGAATCAAATTTGAAATGCGTCCGGCGGTGACTTCCAAAAACCGGTGGGAATTTACACATGAAGAGAGATGAAATTGGATACTTTTTTCCAAATTAATGGTAAATCATGGGAATAAATCTTTTTTTGAAGGAATGAATCGTTTGGGCCCACAATCATTAAAGGAATATGATTACAATTGAGGGGTTCAAATTTTTTAAATTTAAAAAAAAAACTATAATAAAAGTAAATGTAATAAATAAGGGTAAAATCGGTATTATAAAAAAATCCTACATCTAGAAATCTAAAAGTGTAAAATTGGAAAACTTTAGACATTTGTAAAATTAAGTTTAAGTTCGAAGACATAATTATCTCTAAATAAAAATACATAAGATTATGTCTAAACGTCCTATGAATATTATGATAGCTTATACATGCTAGATTATAATTCATCCCTTAATCAAATCATAATTTTGAGTTAGTACTCAATAGTTTATTCTTGCCAAAACGAATATAGCTCAGCCGTAATTGGCATATACCTCCGACTATGAGATTGTGAGTTTGAATCTCCAAACTCGTGAACCGCTTTTGGTGAAATTACGTATTTACCCTTCTTCTACCCCTCTTCTCTTGCCTGATCGTCTTTTATCACCAATTTCCATAGTCCGAATCTCCTTCTTCTCGGGCCTTTTAACGATTTTGTCATAATTTCAGCAAAAGCTGATATCATCAAATGCCTAAAAAATTGGTCTGTGAGAAACGCTTATTTATGCGATTTTCCCTTTGAAATCCCTCCTATCAAATACCAAAACAAGAAACTTTTAACTTAAATTTTGTGAAATATTTTATTAAAATCTTAACACAAAAACAACTATAGGAACTAAACTCTCTATAAAACATAGAAGATATAGATGATTAATAATAGTTCTAATCGGTGGTTGGTTGGACTAAAAGCGTTTAAGATAAATTGATTTTATGTGTTCAAATTCTATATTGACCACTTACCTTATGAATTAATTTCTATGTATTTTTCGATATCTAATTTTGTAAGGTTATACGACTGGTCGTGAGATTAATCGAAATGCGTGTAAATTGTATCGGACTGTTACGGATATTATTAGAAAAAACAAAAAGATTAATAGTACTGACCCAATTATTGACTGCTGTGCAAATTTCCATTTAAACTTTTAGATTAAGTGGATTTAGTTTGCTGATTCAATTTCATCAATTATTTTTTTTCAGTTCCATCGTTTATATCTTAATATTAATTTTTTTTCCAATTAAGTCCCGTTACCACGAAATGTCAAAAGAATTAATTGATGAACTGACAACGTAATGTTGAAAATTGTCAGATGTATTAATTGAGTTGAAGTTATTATCCTCCATGCTTTTAATTCGATGAAATAGACATTAAAAAGACGAAGGAGCCCTTTGATTGTAACCATTTTACTTTTACTTTTCTATTTCTAAAAATTATGTTTGATTTTGTACCAGTAAGTTTTTTACCTATATATATATTTTTTCTTTTTTTTTCTTTTTCTTTTTTAAGAAAAGACATCATACCCTTCATGTGAGAAGAAAGTTTTTCACCTATCTTAAAAACATATTTGAATTTTTTTGCCATATTTCAAGAACAAAAATTAAAATAAGTTTTTGAAAACTACTTTTTTTTTCCTTTTGTTTTGTTTTTTTTAGATTTACCTAGATTTATAATAACTATATAACAAAATAAAGGAACACATGAATGATAAATGATGTTTTCCAAACTTAATTTTTAATACAATAGAAAACCAAAATTGGATATCACTTGAGATCTTTAATTATTTATATGACATAGAATATGGCTCGAAATTTTTTGTTATTATAGAAAATTAATCCGTTAAATTATGTTGATATGCTGACAATTAACATTGATAACCTCATGAAAATTCATTTTTTAATTCGCATATCTATCATATTTCTTTTAGTGTCGAGTGATTTAAAGAGAGCAAAAAGAAATTGAAAAAAATTGTTGTACCAAAAATTGTGAAAAAAAATCCAAATATTATAGACTAATTAAATAATATATTTAGCCTTTTTTTTATCTGTCTACATGGAAACAAAATACATACATCTTAACTAATCTCAACTAATCTCAGGAAACAATCGAGTCCGCAGAAATGAGGATGAGAATATATGAAGGAAAAAATAATAATAATAAAAAATAAAATAAAATAATGTTGTAGAGGAAATATAAAATTCATTGTTATTACTTATTATTCATTATGCTAGTTTGGAAGAATTTATGACGCAGTGAATGAAAAGCAAGCCAAAGTGACCAAAGCATCGTCTCTTCCACCTCGACATGTCGGCCATCTCTTCTTCTAGTTGTAGTATCCATTTTAAATTATGATGAAATTATATATTTATACACTAAATTAAAAGGTAGAAATCAAATCTCTTTTTTATATCATATCTTATATTATATGATGTGATGCGATGATGCGATGCATAACTACATGGTCATAATTATTATTATTTTAGTGGTGGATCCAGAATCTTTTTTATAAGAATTTAGTAGATAAAAGAAAAAAATGTACTAGATAATTAATCTCTAAATTATCAACTTCTTTTCGACATTGCAAAATTTAAATTAAAATTTATATAAAAGAAAAACAATTGGAAATAAAAATAGTAAAATATATCTATTATAAATTATTATAAATTCTTGTTATGTCTTTAACTTTTCAATTAGGGATTCTTAATATTCCCACTTTATTTATTTTTTTTCAAAAAAATATTCTTCATACTTCCCAATAAATAAATTTTTCAGTAGTTCATCTTTCGAAATACATAAAAACAACAGTTTCTTTTTGGTGATTCAAATCAACCATTTTTTTGTTATTATAATATATCATCATCTCTAAACTTGTGTGATTTTATTTATCTTCCTTATCTTTATATGTTTCTGAGCGTACTTTTGATCACATAATTTAATAATATTATAGCATTATAATTATTTGCCTATATATAACTTAGTTATAATTGGAAAATTATTAATTGGACAAAAATGTAAAATCCCACATCCAATGGCATACATTATTACACCATGTGAGAGAGTAGACCCTCTCTATAAATAAGTCCAAGAGGAGACATTGATGGCATTGCTTTATATTATTCCATCTTTCTTGGCTTAAAACTCCTAATAACTTGTACTTCCAAAAAAACCAAAAACCATGAATGATCTCTGTGGAAAGTTGGTGGTGGATGTTCCCATCAAAGCTTCAGCTTCACAGTTTCATGAAATATTTCACCAAAGACCTCACCATATCTCCAATGTCTCCACCGACAAAATACAAGGCGTGGATCTTCACGAAGGTGAATGGGGAAAAGTTGGCTCTATCATCTGCTGGAACTACTTTCATGGTTTGGTTTTTTCTCTATTCTAAATTATTCGAATTGTCCGTTTGGTAACGTTTTCAAAAATTTGTTTTTTTATTGTTTATATGGTGGTGTTGATTAATACCCCTTGTTTAGATGGGAAGAATTCAGTGGCAAAGGAGATAGTGGAAGCAGTCGACGAAGAGAAAAATTCCATAACTTTCAAAGTGATTGAGGGGGACCTTTTGGAGGAATTTAAGAGCTTCAAGCTTACAATCCAATGTGTTCCAAAGGAAAAGGGAAGTGTTGTTCATTGGACTTTAGAATACGAGAAACTGCACCCTGAGATTAAAGATTCTCATACCTTGCTTGAGTTTGTTGTTGCTGTCTCTAAAGACATCGATGCTCACCTTATGGAAGTTGCTGAGGCATGATTGAAGAACATTGATTGGGGTTTTACTATATGCTTTTAATTCTATGTTTAAATAATAATGCATGTACTGTGTATATGCACATGTTATGTTTGGGTCTGTATACTATGCTATATATCTCTAAGTTTGAGAATAAATATGTGAAATATTGTGCATGTTTATTACTCTTGTATGTGGAATGGGAATAAAATCCCTACGGTTAACTAGTTGCGTCACCTATGACCCCATTCGGAAAAAACCAATCTATGATCCCACTCTTCCTCATTTATTAATAATTTCATAATTTTTTAATGTGAAATTACCTAGTACCTCATGTTTCAAAATCAAGCATCTCTCCCCCCACAAATCTCTTTGCAATCTTTATTCCCTCCACAAATCTCTCACAATAATTAATTACAACCCTAAAAAAATCTAATTTTTAAAGAAAAATATCTAACTCAAATAGTAAATTAAAAGTTTAATATGGAAAAAATTGAAAACATACATAATTACATAAGATTTGTGCGAATTTAATTAAAAAAAGGATCAAGATTACAAAAATCCCGGACTAATATTACATTAAATGTCGAGATTTAATTGATAACAATAGGACTAAGAGGAGAGAGAATGCAAAAAAAAAAAAACTGAAATTTCCAGATCCCGGACTGGGATTGAAGAATCCCGGTTCGCGATCCGCAAATTTCAGTTTTTTTTTTGGCATTATCTCCCCTCTTAGCCAATTAAATCTCGGGCATTTAGTACAATTTTGGCTCGATAGTTATGAAATATTAATTTTTTTTTGTAATTAAATTCGGAAATCTTATGCATTTATTCTTGGATCATGCAAATCTTTTTTTCACCCTAATTTAGTTATTGGAGGATTTAATCTACAGATTTTTTTTTTTGTGTAGATTCGTTTGTTAAGTAATTGATTTCTAAATTAATCCATATTAGATTCAAATTAAAAAAAATGGTAAGGGTTGAAAGAAGAGATTGATGGAATTAAAATGAACAAACTATTTTGGTAATTTTACAAAGATAAAAATGAAAAATGATCCCAAATTAGAATGGTAGGGGTCACAAATTAAGTTTTTTTTTTTTTTTTTTTTAAAGGAGTTGAAAATCAAAATGAGTTATATAATGGGGTTAGAAACCCCAATTTTCCTATCCTACGTATGCTTTCCTGTCCTGCTCTTCAAGTCTAAAAGCACTTTGGGAAATAAGCACCTTTCCAATGCATAATACAGCTCTAACTAATGCGATAGTTGATTCTCCTCGCACTTGACTTAATTTGCCTTTGAAACGGAGTGGAATGATCATTGAGAATTAATTATTGTTTATTGCTATTTGAAGTAGACATCAAATTTAAATTAATAGAGTTGAATGCATCTTCAAATTAAGAAATGGGACAAAAGTATACAATAATAGTTTTTGTTCTCCAGCCATGGTAAGATTGAGATTGGACCATAAGTTTTGAGAAGGTAATACGTATTTTTATTTATTGAACTAGGTTTGGATTGACAATAACGACAATGACGAGTTAAAATTATATTCTTTGTTTGTAATGACCACATAGGATATGTCTCACAAATATCCACTAATTTTATATTTTTTATAAAAATGAACAATAGGGTGATAACCAGTGATCAACATCCATCCTTTTGCTGACCTCCAGCAAGTGGTATGAGAAAACTGTAATTAATTATTTCAATAAAGAAGAAGAGAAGAGAAGGGAAGAGAAGAGCCTTTGGAATCTTTCAAGTTTGAATAAGTGATAGAGTGGGCCAATTTATTTATTCAATTTCAATCAAAATCAAAGCAAATCAAAATATATTTGTCCTTAATGGAAAGAGTTTTGATATTTCTTCAATTGTTGCTGACTTATGGAGTAGTAATTTGGCTTGTACTATATGCTTTCAAATATATGTTTAAATAATAATATTATTATTTAATGCATCAAGTGTGTATGCACATGTTATGTTTGGGCCTACTCTATGCCATATCCCTAGTTGGAGATAATGTAAAATATTGTGTATGTCTATGACTCTTCCATATGGAATGGGAATAAAATTTTTGGGAAAAGTTGGGAAAAAAAATCAAATTTAAATTAAATTAATGTGGACATGCTCCAAAATAAGTTGGTAAAAGTTTCTCTAAGATGGCACGGTGACAAGCACTTGGACTTTGGAATACCACCCAACAAAAAAAGTAACGAGCAGATAAATTTTAAAGGCAATTGGTAAAGAGATGAGTGCTTATAGATTAATATTTAAATATTATTCTTATAAAATCCTCATTTAAACTTTGAGTACATAACAAATTGATTAAATATAATGACAAATTGTAATATAGACAACTAAAAAAATTAATAAGGATTTTTCTTTTAAAAGAAATATCACTAATGTCACATGTTTTTTAAATTTTGAAATATAACAAAAATATATTTTCATCTACTATATAAGACACTCATATCTGTAATATATTAGATTTATATCACATACATATTGCACAGACATTAATATCAGATACATATTGCAAGTATATCAAATACTCATATAAGTAGTATATAAGATGTATGTCATATATTTGTATCAGTAGTCAGATATATTATAGATGTATATTATTTCGGTAAAGTTGTCATTTTATAAAATTGGACATTCGTTTAAAAAAAAAAAGTGATATATTTGAAACAACTAAATTTGATTGCTATTTCTAAATACTGTCTCTTTATTTTTAAAATATTATTACTTTCAAACTTATTTCAAAAATAATACTTTCAAAAATTACTCGGATACTAATTAGTTGTTCCTTCCGGTCAATAGGAGGTATCTTCGATCATTATTTTTTTTATTTCAAATCTTCTAGGTCCCACCTAGCAATCTTCCAAGATTTTTCTTTTTTCAGAAAAACTAACTTAAATTTTTCTTTAAAGAAAAAGAAATGTAACTCGTTAAAAAAAAATCTAACAAAATCTTAAAACAAACCTAACACACATTAAAAAAGTAAACAATATTTTAAAGTTAGAACATAGAATATCATCTATTGCAAATTTATATTATAAACTTTATTCACTCTAATGAATTTAAATCTAACCCTAAAGTATTTAGAAATAATAAAAATATACAATATTATAATACTTGGTCGGCTTCGTTGGGAAGAAACAATAGAATCTTTGCAAAGGTCTCCAACACTTGCAACCCACCTTTTAGGATGATATTAATATTTGAAAAATATTTGGCTCCATAACGGTAAGGGACAAAATATTGTCCTAGCTACCATTAAATGTTTGACAACTCATTATTTTTTTGTAAAAACAAATCTATGTCTTTTGCATTTCTCGCTTGTCAAATATTTAATAGTGCTGAGGACAATGTCGCAGCAAAGAGCCCGTATTTCTTAATTTAGTCAAAAACTTCTTACTATTAGGGAGCCAAGTATTTTGCTTATTATTTTAGCTTCCTCTCATTCAAATTCAATTTTTTTTAATTATGATATCTCCTCCGTTACACTTAATTAGAGTGCTTTTGTTTAGTTTTTCTCCTTTTAACTTTCTTAATGAAATGGTTTTGATATCTCTTAAATAATAATAATAAAAAAAACTAATACTTGTTTAAATTTCTTTTTTTATTATTGATATCAAATATAGATCAATGATAGAAACATTTTTGAATTATTAGTAAATTACTTTCAAATATTAATGGCATAAGATAGAAAACTATAATTATGATAAAAACAAAAACAAAATACTCTACTAAACATTTTTAAGTTTCACTCTCTTTTGTTATAACAATACAGATCATTTAGTATACTTCATATGGAAAAGAACAAACATCAAGACTATATAAATATATATTCCATACAAATATCGAGAATATAATATATATATATATATAAAAGATTCATCTGTGAGATGTTATTAGAGCGGGAGATCTTGTGTTTGAACGCCTGCATTATTGTTTCTTCCTCTTTTATAGTATTTCCACTTGTTCGGCCTTTGTGCAATGATCAAAGCCCACAAGTGAGGTGAGTGTTAGATATCCATAAGTAAATTAAATTTACCCAACCTATCAACTCAAGCTTTTGGGTTAAGGAGTGATTTATTCATCCTTAACATGGTACCAGAGTTTTATACTTGGGGAAATAAACTTCAATCCAGATTTTTTTTCTTCTTAGCAAACATGGCCAAATCAGAACAAAATTAACAATTCAATCCTTTCATCAGTGTTGAAGCTTGATTTCTATCAAATTGAGCACCACCAATTATCTACTTTGGAAATTGCAAGTGTTACCTCTTGTGAGAAGTCAAGGAGTTTGAGATCATGTCAAGGGAGACTGTCCACCTGAGAAATGCGATCCAGAGAAGAAAGAATCCAATGAAGCTTGTGAAAAACAGTGGACTTGGCTCAACAATCATGGGTTGCTGACCTCTTGGTTGCTTGGCATCATATCTGAGGAAGTCTTAGCCATGATAGAAGGTTTGGAAACTTCACACCAAGTATGGTCTTCTTTGGAAGAAAATCTTCTTGCCATTACAAAAGAAAAATGACCCTACAATGGTTTATGATAAACATGGGTAACTCATCCAATTGGTTTTGAGATGGAACCGCATGAATATTGATATGGTATCAGATTTCAAAACGTTTAAACGAGCGGCCAAGATTGGAAAGAAAGGTTTTTTTTTTTTTTTTTTTTTTTTTACATAAAACCGATTCCTTTCATTTTTCCTTTTATTTTTTCAAAATAAAACAAGAAATATAGCACGAGAGAGATGAAAAATAATGCTCAAAGCAAAATGTTGTTCAGCACATAATAGTTTACTGGAAGAGTATTTTGTTATAAATCATACAAAAATGTTGCTGTCAGAGGAGACACCCAGTTCCGACACCTTCAAGCCAGATGCAGAAATGAAATTGACATTAGCCCTAACTCTAATCTTTGGAAAAATCACAAATAGAGAAAAGAGGGATACCTAAAATAAAGAAAATTGGTGGGGGAATATGAATTTGTGATGTGTGGGTCATGGGTGTAGCAAATTCCAACAAATTAGCTTAAAGATCTTTAAATTAATTTCCTCTTTTTTTTTCCTCTCACTTTTCATTATGTTTTCTAATTTACAAATTTCAACCAAATTTGTAATTTCTTTTTTCTAAGATTTCTAGTTTTTAAGCATTAATTAAATCTTTTTGGATGGAATGAAAAAAAATGAAAAAATTTGGTTTTGAAATATATAGATAATATGAAAAGGTAAAAAATAAAATTTGTAATTTTTGGGAGTTAATACTTAAATAATATTTTCATTTAAATCTATTTTCCAAAATCTATTAACGATTTCTGTTTTTGGTTATTGATTTTTTTTTTTGTTTTCTATTTTTTGGTTTTAGTTTTCTATTTTTAAAAAACAAAATTCATTTATGTTTAATAATTATTTTTTGTTTTTGAACCAAATATGTTTGGTAACTATTTTTATGATTTTAAAAAGTTAGAAAATTGAAAATATATATAGAGAAAAAAATTATATATAGAGTAATAGATGATAATGGTGTGGGAAGGAGTAAGGATGCCCTCTCCCATTGGTGCTCATGAAAATTTTTAGTCCCTCATCTTCACCTCCTTCTTTTGTTCGACAATCGAGTTTCTGGTTAAATAATATATATTTATTTGGGGAGGTGAACACTCGCGTGAAAAATTATCCATTTTTTAATTAATTTTTATTATTTTTAGAATTTAAAATTTTAAAATGTGTAATAAATATATATTAATTATTTTTAGAATTATTATTTACTAGTATAAAATAATTAGTTTTAAAAAGCATTTAGTATTTTATTGACAATTTAGTAAACATGTCAATAAAATATATATTAATTATTTAAAAAATGGAATAAGAGACGGTGGTAAGGGTCAGGACCTGCCTTTTCTATTTTTGGAGCGGAGATCCGACCCTACGAAAATTTTTATCATCCTTAATATATAGACATAAAAATAAACTTTTTAAAGAAACATTTTGGAGAGTTGATAGATAAAAAGATTTAAGAAAAAATTTAGAGAAAATAGTAAAGTTGAGATGAAAAGATAGGTTAATGTGGAAAAAATTAGAAAGAAAAAAAAATTGTTGCGCGAAAAAAAAGTAGAGATAAAAACAAGATTTTCAAATATATATATATATGGAGAAATAAAAGTTACAGTAAAAGAAAGTTAAACGAGAAAGAAAATAAAAATAGATTGAGAAACAGAAAAAAAGTTATGCAATATCAAATTTTAGAGAGAGAAAGATTCGAAAAAAATCTTATATTTTTAGAGAGGGGAATGATCTGTCGAGATAAAATGAAAAATAAAAAGTAAAAATAAATAGAGATAAAAATTATGGGGAGGGAGAGAAATTAAATATTTCATATATTAAAATTTTAACAATTAGAACTATAAAAAAATCATTTTAGAGTGAGCAAGAAATTTCTTAAAGATAAATATGTCACATAAATATGTCACATAAAAATGGTTGAGTATTAATAGAAAAATGAGATTCTAAAAAAGAAATCTCTTTTTAAAAACTACTTTTTTTTAAAAAATTTACATAGAATTTGAAAATCGTTTTTTGAAAAACAGAAAATTTAATTGATTATCAAACATGTTTATTCACCATGATGACTACTTATGCAAGTTACGACAGCTTGGATATTCGTGGAGACCCAGCTGAACTACTGGAGATAGCCAAGACACATATTTAATACTTAGTTGAACCTTAGTCTCATACCTTTTCTGCTTGACATTAGTCGAGCTAACCAACGGCGTTTATGTTGGTTGACTAAGTTAGCTTAAGTAGGTGCAATCCTCTAACGGAATCCACGACAACATACCACGATTCTCGGGTTGTTGAAGAATCATTAGAAGGCTGTTGGTAGGGTTTCTATCGGAAGCCTAGCCTATAAATAGAGACCTCCTGCCTCATTTTTAGGTATATGAAACAACAACATCCTTCACTTGCATTCGTCTCCCTCGTCAAGATTTAGTTTGTCATTACTGATCACTTTCACATACTTTGTCAATTTCTTCATGAAACAATAATTTACCTTGAAAACATATGTCATTACAAATGGGGCAGACACATGGGACTTGTTTGAAGCTAAACAAACCAACAAAAATTCATAATAATCATCAAACATAAGCAAAGCTCACTTCATCCACAAACAGAATTATCTAAATATAGGAAAAAAGTATTTTGAAAGGGAAAACGGAGGTGTGAAACCTTTAGTGATGTTAAAAAATTGTCACAAAGTACCAAAAATCATGCATTTGTATATATTTGTTGTCTCACTAAAACGTGAGTAATATTTTACAACATTTTTTAAATAGAATTAAAATCTTAAATTACATATTTACTTTCGGTGAAATAAAATGTCACAAATGACAAAAAATTTATAATTCTTCATATTTTCCCGAAAAAAAAAAATTGCTCATCCATTTCATGACATTTTTTAAACTTCAAGAAAAGGAAAAATTCTTACCAGCTAGTCTTTTCCAGCCAAAAAATGGGTCACACCTTTTGGTGACGTTTTTTAAACATAAGGGAAAATGTAGTTTTCCAAATTATTGAAAAGAAAAATATCTAATTTTCCCGCCAAAAACAAGCCTCATCTTTTCGTGACATTTCTTAAACGTCACAAAAAATGTAGATTTCAAGCTTTTCGTGATGTTGTCCAAAAAGAATCAATTTTCCCACAAAAAACGAGCCTCATATTTTCGTGACAGTAAAAAAACGTCACGAAAATAAAACTTTTGTGATGTTGTTTAAACGTCATGGAAAAGCTAGAAATCAGAAAAAACTTCGTCTTTTCCCGCAAAAAACGTGCCTCTCCTGTATTTTCTTCCAAGTTTTTGTGACAATTAGAAAAACGTCACGAAAAGTCAAAAAATCGGAAAACTTCGTCTTTTCCAGCCAAAAATGCGTCTCACTCTTTTGTGATTTTTTTTAAACGTCATGAAAAACGTATTTTTTGTCAAACTTGTCACGAAGGTTAAAAAACGTCACGAAAAATAAAAAATCCAAAAACCTCCGTTTTTGACTTTTGTGACAATTTTTTTTCTTTATTTTCAACATTTCTTACTGTTTCCTAACATCACGAAAACCCCAAATTATAGTAGTGCAATCACTTCATGGAAATGGACAATAAATGGGCCCCAGCTCACCATAACATGCATTTTTCCGTTTTACTGTAGTAATTTCTCAGGTAAAAGCTGTCACTGTCAACTCTGTCTTTTACTGCCTTTTTGATTCCGATGCTGCAACATCAACAATGCTGCAGCAAAACATTCAAAATTAGATCATTTTTCATAACTCTCAACATTATCATAAAAAATAAGGAAGATAGTGAATTTATAACATTCTTTGCACAAAATCAGTGAAGATTGGGTGTTAGTGATGCTATCCTTAACTAATTTATATGGAATTCTTGCACAAATAACTCTCTTTTGGAGAGTTATCACTTCCCTAAGTAATGGAGCTGTGAAATAGTTGCTGAAAGGTGAAGTTATTTCCTTGGAGGATGAGGAACTTAGTGGATCTCTTACCGAAGGTCCAACAAGGAGGACAGTTCTTGAGTTTTTAGTTTCTATGAGACTTAAGCTCCAATGTGTGTGATGTACAGTGAAAATCCATAGCCCTTTATTGGGTGGTCTGTATAGACTTGATGAATAATACACTTACATTGTGATGTACTATGAGAATCGATAGCCCTTTATAATACACTTACGTTGTGATATATTATGAGAATCTATAGCCCTTTATTTGGGTGGTCTGTATGGACTTGATGGATGATATATGAAGTTTTCATAGCTCAATTTTTTAGTGGTTTATCTATGATAGAGATTTGATGAAGCAATAACGTGATTGTAAGATTTGATGAAGCAATAACGTGATTGTAAAGGTGGACCGCCTTCTACGAAAGAGTTAAATGGTCTCTTTCTAGAGCTTTCACGATGAACCCAAGGTTTTATGTGCATGACCATTAATAGCACTTAATTTATATGGCGGAATCGAAAAACAGGGAATAAAATGTGTTGTGGGGGTCTCAACCATAATTATTGGAAGTTCAAGAGCAACTCACTTTCATTATTTAGGTTGTTGCCTCACTTCACCACCAAAAATAGTATATTGTTTCGACAAAAATAGAGTAGTATAAACTTTTTATGAGCTTGTTTTTCGATTCTATTTGGTTTTGGCGAGTGCACACTTGAGTTCGAAGTTGTGTTAACCTTGAGGAGCAATCGGCTTGCATACAATGTATTACCTTGGTCGTGCCGAAATTACTTTTAGGACAGTGGCTTCATCCACGACGCAACGATCTTTTTCTTTTAATCCTAATTGTTCCAATATTACATGTATGATATATGATATTTTAGAGTTCATATTTTTATATGAAATGCGATAATTATGGTAGAACTTAATTTTTATATGAATAATGTGATAATGGAGAATTGTTGGAATATTTATGTTAAGAGTTGGTTGACATAATTAAATAGTAGGGAAGTACTAATTTTTACTCTACTCTATTAACTTTGAATTGAAAACACATATTTTGTATAAAGTATGAAATTAATACCCCATCAATATCATCAAAGTGAACATAACTCAATGGTAATTGACATATATCTCCAACCAAAAGATTGTAAGTTCGATCCCCATCCCTACATCCTCCTCGTGCATTTCTACCGATCGTATTGTAGATAATAGCTTTTTTTTTTTTCTTTTTTTAGCAATTCAATATTTTTTTAGCCAATTTAGCTCAACGATAATTGACATTGACCAAAAAGTCATGAGTTTGAATTCTTTCACCCCTACTAAAAAATATTTTTTTAAAATAAAATGTAATTAAGCCTAATTAAAAATCTACCTTAAAAAAAATTAGATCAAATGGTCGTAACTTAGATAATTAGCTTCCAAGCACTTTCTTCTACTTGTTCCATGGCTACATAGGAACATCATTCTGTAGTATCGAGTTACGATTTTTGGACTTGAGTTTCAAGAACCATTCTTTGAGCCGTTGTTCTCTACTCCATCCCATTAATATTATTTGTGGGAACAAATCTTATGGTACCATTTGATCCTTTTAAATTTTTATTTTTTTTAAATTTAGTTTAAAGTTTGTTAAAAGTAAAAAAAATAATGGAAGCCTACTAGGGCGGGACTAAGGGAATTTTTCGTTTTAAAAAATAATGATTGAAGAGACGATCAACGACGCCAGGAAAACTGCACTATTATTGGTCGTCTCTTGAGAGACATACTACTTGTTAAAAAAATTAATTACAACTACCATCGCGTCAGAGATGACCTCCTATCGAAGTGGATTAGAAGAGATGACGACCTAGCGGTGGAGGAATTTTTGAAGTATTACTTTTTGGAATAGGTTTGAAAGTTATAATATTATTTTACCAAATAAGTTTTAAAATTAATTTAATATTTTGAAAACATCCCTATTAATTTTACCATTTATTATTAATCTTATCTAGAACTACAATTTGTCATTATATATAATCAATTTATTATTATGGTACTCAAAGTTTAAAGGACTGTTTTATAAGATACTTAAATATCGGTCTATCAGCATTCATCTTTCTACTAATTGCTACTAAAAATTTAACTACTAATTTTCTATTATTTTTTTTCTAGTAGATATTATCTTAAGACTCCCACGCCATTTTGAGAGAACTTTTTCAAACTTATTTTGAAGCATGCATGAACTATATCAGTCCACGTTAATTTAAATTTTCTCTTTTCAAACAGAAGTGAACAATATTTAATTGTCAATGTAAATTCTTCCAAGTTTCAATTCCAAAATAATATTAACCAACTATAAAAGTTTACTCCCATTCCATATAAAAGAACAATAGACATACACAATATTTCACATTATCTCCAACTAGGGACATGGCATAGAGTAGACCCAAACATAACATGTGCATATACAGTAGATGCATTAAATATTATTATTATTTAAACATAGATTTGGAAGCATATAGTACAAGCCAAATTAGTACTCCATAGCACAAGTCAGCAGCAATTGAAGAAATATCAAAACTCTTTCCATAAAGGACACAATTATTTTTTGATTTGCTTGTGCTTTTTTGCCAAGTATAATATAATTGAGGAGAGACAAGAACATTATAAGAAATTAATTTACGAAATTAATGTATAATGGTTAAAATTAATTAGGAATGTTTTATAACTTTAAACAAAAAATTAATTTCATACATAAATTTAAAACGTATTTGGATACTCCTCCGACTTCTAAATCTATAGTTACTTGCTTTACTTGAAAGAATAAATTTCTTGTAAAATATACTTTTCTCTTGCCATTCCTAATAAAAATTACCATACACACCATTATAATTGTTGAGGTTAAAAAATAACATCAATTAATTTTTTTCATCCGGAAACCCTTTTCCCCCTTCCTCTTACTATTTTTAGAGATTTATGTCAGATGGGGAGTAAAAAATTTTATATTAAATATTTTAAATTGTAAATTTCATATTTTATTACTTTGTGTTCAAGAAAAAAACGATCTCTTAATACAATTTAAATTCTAAATCTATTTTTTTAGATCATAATATGAGTATGACTATATCTCTTGGAGCTTTTTTTCTTCTTGTTTTTCTTTTAAAGATGTATATACAATCATCTTACATACATGTATGATATATGATATTTTGGAGTTAATATTTTTATATGATATGCGATAATTATGGTAGAACTTAATTTTTATATGAATATTGTGATGATGGTCTTGTTTGAATAATATTTTTTTTTTGGGATATACTTAAGAGTTGGTTGACGTCATTAAATCGAGTACTAATTTTTACTCGTACTTTATTAATTTTAAATTGAAACACATATTTTGTATAAATTTTGAAATTAATACCTCATCAATATCATTTTTTCCTTTAAAAAATCCCACGTGAATCAACTAAAAAATAATACAAAATTCAACCAACAAAATATCCAAATATCAAAGTCATAATAATATTCAAAGTTAATATTGAAAAGATATTAAAAGGAAAAAAAAACACTTTAACTCCAAAATGCCACTCAAATTGACTAGCCTTGTTCAGTTGCAATGACATCCAAGGTCCTCAGCCATAATTTTTCTTTTTTGTTAAAAATAAATGAAAACTAAAAGGATGAAAGCTATTAATTTTGTTTTTTTTTAAATATTACTCATTTAAAACTTATTTTAAAAATATTATAGCTGGGCAAAAATCTTCTGCAAAAAAAGATTGTTTTTAAATCTGACGATCCAAATTGTTTTAGCCAACTTAACTCAGCAATAATTGACACATATTTCTAACCAAGAGGTCATGAATTCGAATTCCACCACCCTGTTAAAAAAGATTTTTTTAAATAAAATTTAATTAAGTTTAACTAAAAATTCTTACAAAATATTTTATTTTAGTTTTTTAAAATATTCTAACAAAATATTAAAAAAAAACCCAACTAAGAAAATTAAATTCAAATAATTAAACATTTAAAATTTAAACTAAATCTACCTTAAAAAAATATTAGTTCAAATGGTAGTAACTTGGATTATTGGCTTTGTTCCACCGCCTTCTCTGAGAGGAACAACATTCTATATTATCTAGTTATGGTTTTTAGACTTCAGTTCCAAGGAACCATTCTTTGAGCTATTTTTCTCTGCTTTGTCAAATTAATATTATTAATGGGAACAAATCTTATGGTACCATTTGATTTGATATTTTTTTTTAAGTTAGATTGAGTTTAATTTTTTAATGACATTTTAATATTGGTTTATTTTAAGATTTTTTTAAGATTTTTTTAACAAGTTGATTTATTTTAAAGTTCGTTAAAAGAAAAAATCTTGGAAGACTGCTAGGGTGGGACAAAGGAGATTTTTGTTTTTAAAAAAATAATGATCGAAGAGATGACCTACAACATCGAGAGAAAATGCACTATTCATTCATCTCTCGAGAAACATACTACTAATTAAAAAAACCACTTTAAGAGATGACCTAATGGTGGAGGAATTTTTGAAGTATTATTTTTGGAATAAGTTTGAAAATTATAATATTATTTTAAAAATAAGTTCTAAAATTAATAATATTTAAAAACAATCCCTATTAATTTTACCATTTATTATTATTTTTATCTAGGATTACAATTTGTCATATTATATATAATCAATTTATTATTATGGTACTCAAAGTTTAAATGACCGTTTTATAATATACTTAAATATTGGTTTGTTCTTTCTGTTGATTGTCACTAAAAATTTACCTTCTATTTATTTTTTTTCGGTATGTAGTATCTTAAGACTTTAAGTGCTTGCCACTACGCCATTCTCAGAGAACTTTTTTAAATTTATTTTGAAGCATGCATGAACTATATGAGTCCACATTAACCAATTCCGTTACGCTTAAGTTGGGAAAAAAAAAGTGAAACTTAAAATGAATAGTTGAGTGTTTTATGTTTTTCTTTATTAAAATAATTATAGTTTTCTCATACCATTGAGGACGTTAGCAAGAGATGTTTAACACCTAAATATATTGTTCATTTTATAAAAAACATAAAATTCGTTGATATTTGTGAGACATATATCCTATGTGGCCATTACGGAAAAGAAAGAAAATTCGTGTCTACGATATAATTTTAACTCGATATTGTCAACATAGTTCAATAAATAAAATACTTATTACGTTCTCAAAAATTAATGTCCAATGCCCACCTCTTTGAACGGGAGCGCATTTATTTAGCCTTCTCAAAAAAACTGTTATTGTATACTCTTAGTCCCATCTTAATTTGAAAATGCATTCAACTATAGGAGTCCATATTAATTTAAATTTGATTTCTACTCCAAACAACAATAAACAATAATTAATTGTCAATGGTCGATCCACTCTGTATCAAAGGCAGATTAAGTCAAGTGCAAAGTTAAGATATTGCATCCAGGAGAATCTAACTATTGCACCAACTAGGGCTGCATTAAACATTGGAAGGTGCTTAATTCCGAGAGCACTTTTGGACTTGAAGAGTGAGAGAGGACCGTAGGTCCGAAAGCTGTTAACAAATAAGTAAGAATTTTTAGCTGACACACCTAGTTAACTATAGAAATTTTATTCCCATTCCACATACAAGAGTAATATACATACACAATATTTTACACATATTTCTTCTCCAACTTAGGGATATATAGCATAGTATTATACAGACCCAAACATAACATGTGCATATACACAGTACATGCATTATTATTTAAACATAGAATTCAAAGCATATAGTAAAACCCCAATCAATGTTCTTCAATCATGCCTCAGCAACTTCCATCAGATGAGCATCGATGTCTTTAGAGACAGCAGCAGCAAACTCAAGCAAGCTGTGTGAATCTTTAATCTCAGGGTGCAGTTTCTCGTATTCTAAAGTCCAATGAACAACACTTCCCTTTTCCTTTTGATCACATTGGAGTATAAACTTGAAGCTCTTAAATTCCTCCAAAAGGTCCCCCTCGATCACTTTGAAAGTGATGGACTTTTTCTCTTCGTCAACTGCTTCTACTATCTCCTTTGCCACTGAATTCTTCCTATCTAGACGAGGAATATAAGAAAAATATATAGAATTAGATGATCTCAACCCGTGATAAAGCTAAGATTTAATATTATCTAAAATCATATATGGTTAGTAACAGATTTGGTAATTTAATGTCAGTTTAAAAAATTGTTCTAAAATATTTTTAATATTATATTTGAACATTGGTGGTAGTTACCAACTAAAATATTTATTCAATATAAAATAATATTAATTAATTTATTAACATTTTTGCTATGAATTTTATATAATTTTTTATTTTACAACGTTATAATTTATAACCTACTTAGTTTCACATGTTTTAATTTTAATAAAAATAAAATTAATTTATAACATGAAATAATATATTTATCAAAATTTATATATTTTTTTAATATAATTCTTCATCCTAAGATTTCAAATTCCAAATCTGAAAACATTTAAAAGATAAAATTATTGCTTTTAGAATTTCTACTATTTGAAAACAGTTTTACAAAACAAATCCGCTAAACTTTGCGACGCATATTCACTGAATCCATTTTAAATTTAATGAATCTGAAAACAATCAACAGAATCCAAATTGCCAACCAAACATGCCTTTGTTTTTTTGTTGTTTCAAAAATTTCTATAGAGTTTTTAGAATTTTTCCAAAAAAGCGAGGAAAAAAGAAACATAAATAGTTTTCAAATATTTAGATTTTTTAAGAAAACTGAAAACAAGAAACAATAAACGTTTCAAAACAAGTCTTTGGAGAATTTAGAATAGAGAAAAAACCAAACCGAGAAAGTAGTTCCAACAGACGATAGAGCCAACTTTTCCCCATTCACCTCCCTGAAGCTCCGCACCTTGTATTTTGTCGGTGGAGACCTTTGGGATATGGTAAGGTCTTTTGTGAAATATTTCATGAAACTGTGAAGCTGAAGCATTGATCGGTACATCCATCGCCAACTTTCCACAGAGATTATTCATCGTTTTTTTTTTTTTTGGCCTTTTGGAAGTATAAGTTATTAGGAGTTTTTGAGACAAGAAGGATAGAATAATACAAAGCAATGCCATGAACATCTCCTCTTGGACTTATTTATAGAGAGGGTTTACTCTCACATGGTGTAATAATATGGATGCCATTGGGTGTGGGATTTTACATTTTTGTCCATTATTAATTTTCCAATTATAACTTAAGGTATAGGCAAATAATTATAATACTATAATACTGTTAACTTGTGTGATCAAAAGTATGTGAAAACATTGAAAGATAAGGAAGATGATACATCATAAGTACAAAAAAGGGTCGATTTGGACGATCAAGAAGAAGCAGCTGTTTGGATGTATTTCTAAAGATGAGCTGTTAATAATCTAGAGGCTTCTGTTAAAGAGCGAAAATTTTATTGAGAAATATGAGGGATATTTTTTCCAAAAAAAAAAAAATAAACAAAGTGTGTGATATCGTGTAAGGATCCCAAATTGAAGAGTTAAGGACCTAACAAGGTTTATAATGATATAGATTACTCCTTTCATTGCCAATTTTTTTCATTTATATAAATTAAATTTAAATTTTTTGCAATGTCTAAAGAAGTTGATAATTTGGAGATTAATTGTCCCAGGTATTTTTTTTCTTTTAACTTTATATCATATGTAAGATGAGCTAGCTCGTTTTGACGGTAATTGACACCTATTTATGACAAATAAGTCATGAGTTCGAATTCCTTTGCCCCTATTAATTTTTTTTTTAAAACAAACTTTAATTAAGTCTAATTAAAAATTCTAACAAACCATTTAAAAAATTCTAACAAAATATTTTATCAAATTCTATTGAAACATTCTAACAAAATATTAAAACAAACCAACTCAGAAAATTAAATTTAAACGATTAAATATTTAAAATTTAAACTAAATCTACCTTAAGAAAAAGATCAAAATAGTCTCGTAACTTAGATAATTTGCTTCCAAACACTGTCTTCTGCTTGTCTTCTGCTACAAAGAAACAACATTCTCTATTACTAGTTACGGTTTTTAGACTTGAGTTCCAAGGAAAAATAATGATAACCTCCGAGGAAAATGCACTGTTGGTCGTCTCTTGAGATAGACATATTACTGATTAAAAAAAATTTAATTAAAACTACGCCACGTACGTAAAATATGACCTCCCACTGAAGTGGACTAGAAGAGACACCTAGCGATGGACGAATTTTTGAAAGTTATAATAGTACTTTTAAAATTAATAATATTTAAAAACAATCCCTATTAATTTTACCAATTTATTATTATTTTTACCTAGGATTACAATTTGACATATTATAAAAGTATTGGTGCGCCAGTATTTATATTCTTTTTCAAAACAGAAATGAGCAATATTTAATTGTCAATGGAAATTCTTCGAGTTTAGTTCCAAAATAATATTAGTCGGACTATAAAAGTTTATTCCCATTCCATATAGAAGAGTAATAGACATACTACTCATTTGCAATGACATTCAAGGTCCTCAGCCATAATTTTCTTTTTTGTAAATAAAAATTGAAAACTAAAGGAGCGATAAAAGCTATTAATTTGATTTTTTTTAATATTACTTATTTTTAAAACTTATTTTTTAAATATTTTTAAACTCATTTTAATATTATCTCGTTACAGTTTTTGGACTTGAGTTCCGAGGAACCATTCTTTGAGCCGTTGTAATCTGCTTCGTCCCATTAATTTTAGTTATGGGAACAAACCTTATGGTACATTTGATCTTTTTTCTTCTTCTTTCTTTTTTTTTTTTTTAAAGTTAGATTGAGATTAATTTTTAAATGAGTTTTTATATTGTTTTGTTTGAAGATTTTGTTAGTTTTTTTTTTAAACGTTGATTTATTTATTTATTATAATTATTTTTTTCAGTACAAGAAATTGATTTATTTTAAAATTTGTTAAAAGAAAAAATATTGCAAGACTGCCGGGTGGGACAAAGGAGATTTTTATTATAAAAAAAATTAATGATGGAAGAAATGACCTACAACACCGGGAGAAAATGCACTATTGGTCATCTCTTGAGAGACATACTACTAATTAAAAAATTAATTACAACTACGCCCACGTGGGAGATGACCTCCTACTGAAGTGGATTAGAATAGAAGACCAGTGGTGGAGGAATTTTTGAAGTGTTATTTTTGGAACAAGTTCGAAAGTTATAATATTATTTTAAAAATAAGTTTTAAAATTTATAATATTTAATAACAATCCATATTAATTTTACCATTATTATTATTTTTTATCTAGGATTACTATTTGTCATATTATAAATAATCCATTTATTATTATGGTACTCAAAGTTCAAAGAACCGTTTTACAAGATATTTAAATATTGGTTTGTCAGATTGCTATTTATTCTTTTTCGGTAGGCAGTATCTTAAGACTTTAAGTACTCGCGACTATGCCATTGTGAGAGGAATTTTCCAATTTTATTTTGAAGTATGCATGAACTATAATGAGTCCACATTAATCATAACCAATTCAGTTACGCCTAAGTTAGGAAAATAAAAAAAAAAAGTAAACTTAAAATGAATAGTTGAGGCCTATTTTTAATTTTTGGTTTTTGGTTTTTTGTGTTTTTTTTAAAAAAAAAACTACTTCATTAGTGAGAAACACAAAAAAAAAAAAAAAGAGGGCTAAATGAAAGCACTCCAATTTAGAGACGTGATATCGCGACGCATAGCGACCGACGTCTTCTCTTAAGGACGTCTTCTTTTAAGGATCTCTTAAAATAAAAGATTTTGGAGTCGTCACCAATCATGTTGAGGGTGTGATTCGTCACAAAATTAGAAGAAAAAACAAATTGGTCTGCATAAATTAGATCGAGTTCGGGAGTCACTGATCATGTCATGTATTTACGGGGAGGTGTTAGCACCCTACAATACCCGTGAAAACGGTTGCCAGTATTTTATTTTTTGTTATCCAATTTATTAAATTATTAAAGGTCCACAAAAATTTATTTATTTTATTTTTCGATGTCCCATGTTTATTAATTCACATTTTAAAAATAAAACATGAATAAATTATTTGGGTGACATAATGTCATTATGGAAAGAGAAATTTCATGTGTTTAAGGAATTTAACCAATTCCGATAAGAGAACACTATTCTCTTTTATTTTTAGAAAACTTCGAGTGGTTTTGAAAATTTCATTTTTAAATTGTTTAATGGAAATTTGCTTTTCATTATTGAAATTCATTGAAATTTCATGTATTTATGGAATTTATAGAAAGAACCCATAAAGAAAATAATAATTTACTCCCGAGAACTTTCATGTATTTGTGAATTTTAGAAAGATCCACAGAGAGAACAATACTAATTCTTAAATTTAATTTTTGTTGTTTGTTAAGAAATTAGTTTTCGGAATTTTGTAAAATTAATTTTTGGGAGGAATTTCATGAATTTATGGGATTTTAACGAAAATCCATAAAAGAGAACACTACTCAACCTCGAAATTAAGTATTTATTTTCTCAAGTTTATTTTGAAATTATAGGGAAAAAAATTGTAGTTGATTAATTTTCTATTTTTTATCTTGACATTTTATGTTTAGATACATGAAATTTCATGGATGTAAGGAATATAAAAATATATATAGCAATAAATTGCATAACATCATGATTTTGATTCCTATAAAATAATAATTAACATGAAAATAAATTAGATCTACACTGAACAGTAGTCAATGGAAACATATTACAAGATAGAAAAGGTGCCAGCATCTCAAACACATTAACTAATATATGAAATTGAAATTGCGGTGTAAGTCAAATTACATCAAACTATATTCCACAAAATAAATCCAGAAAATAAACAGTGCCAATTGCATTCCCTCCTATTCTAATTTAAAATAATAATAATTCAAAAAAAAAAAAAAAGAAAAGAAAGAGAATTTCAAACCTGTCAAGTGGACTAGGGATTGGCAACTAAAAAAAGGAAGAGATTTTCAGTAGAATACCTTCTGTATTATACTCAGGAGCAGGAATGAGAGAGATTTTGGAGAGAATCCCTTATGTATTACAGTAAGTAAAAGATGAGGATATTTTGGAGAGAATTCCCTTGATTTTGATATTCCACCAGAAATTGATAAAGACCTCACTCTCTCCCCGTGTATTTTTGCCTATGGAGATACCCCCAATGGATGTTGGGTTGAACCAAAAATCAGTGGGGCTTAACAGTATACCAATTGGAGAGAATAAAATAAACAAATTTTGGTAAAAATCTCTACGTATTTTTCTCTCTTTTTCTCTCGTGTGTTTCTTCCTTCTCCCATAAAGCTGAAATTGGTCCGGAAGGAGGAGAATGTGACGGGGGAGAACGTGGAGAATCCGTTAGGAAGAGGGATAATGTGAGAAAGAGAATGAGATATTGTTGGGAGTGTGGGGGAAGTTTAACGTAGAATTGTGAGAGTGGAGGAGAGAGAATGAGAGAACTGAGGAATGAGGGAAATATGGGGAGAGAAGTATGGAGAAATTTGGATATAGGTGGTTTGGAAGATATTTTATATTTTAAAATTTAATTTTTAATACCAAAATCCAATTTTATAATTACTTTTACTTTTTGTTATATTCATATTTTTGTGTATTTCTATAACAAATAACAAAACTTGTCCAACAAATATCAAATAAAATTAAAATGACCCGGACAAAATACAGTATGTACTTAGAGGACCAAAGAGAAGCTGAAATAGTTATATCTTCCCAAAGGTTGGTCGGAGACTTCGATATGCGTGAGAAAGTCTGATGATTTCTCTCCAACCAGATATGCCAATGAATCGAGCTTACGGTGTTGCTCCAGAGAATATATCTTGGTTTAGTGAGCGGAGCAGATAGAACTCAATAATGAAATTATCAATATGGCTGGGAGAGCGGATGAAATCTGGAAAGTATTGAAAAGATAATACCAAGAACTTTTTTCTCTCTAAGATTTCATCTTCTATAACTTTTTTTCCTTATTCCTAATATATTTTTTACTCTGAAAATTATATCTTCTTTCCTACTTCAATATTTTTTCACTCTAACTTTTATTGATATTTGTATTTATTTATTTTCTCTAACAATTATATTTTAAATCTTGTTTTTATCTCTAAATTTTTTCAACTGTAATTTTTCTCTTTGTTTCTAATTTTTTTTCTTTACATATCCTTTCCTCTCTACTTTACTGTTTTTCTCTAAAAATTTTCTCTTTTTGTCTTTAACTTTTCTTTCACTAATTTTTTTTCTAAATCTTTTTATTTATCTCCCTAAAATTTATCTTCCAAAAGTTTATTTACATCCCTCTAAACTTGTATTTTCATGTGCTTACATTAGGTAATTCCGACCGCGTCCCTGATTCTATTTTTTTAAATAATTAATATATATTTATTACACTTTTGTAACTTTTAAATTCTAAAAATAATTACAAACAATTATAAATTTGATAATTTTTCTTGAGAACATCTCTCAGACGGAAGAAAGAGGTGGAAACGGGGATTTTAAAATTTTTCACTATGCACGAGAATGGGGAGAGCATGCTCATTCACACCCACATCATTGTTATCTTTACTCTTCATAGATTTTTTTCCTCTCTAATATGTATTTTCGATTTTTCTAACTTTTTAAAAACAGAAAACTAAAAATGGTTACCAAACATGTTTTGTTTTCTGTTTTTTAAAAACAAAAACAAAAAAATGGTTATCAAACATATATGGCCAAAAACCAAAAACAGAAATGGTTATCACTTCGAGAGTGTTTTATTTTTCTCTTTATTGAAATAATTATAGTTTTCTCATACCATTTAATGGAGGTTAGGAATGTTCACTAGTTAGCACCTAAATATATTGTTCATTTTATAAAAAAGATAAAATTTGTTGATATTTTGTTGACATATCCTATGTGGCCATTAAGGAAAAGAAAGAAAATTCATGTCTAGAATACAATTTTAACATGTTATTGTGAATTGGAACATGGTTCAATAAATAAAATACTTATTACTTTCCCAAAAATTATGGTCCAATCCCCAACCTCACAATAGTTGGAGTATAAAAACTGTTAGGGGCCGTTTGTTTCGTGGAATCCAAGATTCCCGTGAGACGGGCATCTGGATTCCCACGTTTGTTTTGTGGCAATGTAAGATGCCCGGGTATCCTAGGATGCCAATTTGGAAGGCATTCGAGTCGATTTGGATGTCCTTTTGAAACCATGGGTTTCCATGATTCCCATGTCCAGGACATCCTATGTTGACATTTTTACACCTTCGTTATTTTTTCATATATTCTCTTTTATCAAATTTCTTTGGTTTTATTTGTAATTTTATAGTTTAAATAAATTAATATACTCATTGATTAATAGGAAATTAAGTATATTTATGTATTACATGTACAATATAAAATAAATTTCAATTAAATTATATAATATCTCAATTTACTTTTAATATTTCGAATGAATTATTATGAATAATATCTATTATCTTGAATACAAAATTTTAAAGCAACATTTTTTTAACGTTCAGCTTACCTTTGGTATTTTTTTTTCTTAAAAACATATAATTTGATAATATGATAAATGAATTTCAACCCATATAACATTAATTATATAATTGTATTTTTTTAAAAATATTAAAGTTGAAAATGAAATTTATATTCAATATTAATTACTTTTAAAAGAGTTATATTAATATGAACTCTACCTGATAACATACAAAAAATTAATACATATACGAAATTAATATAAAAAAACCTAAAATAATAAATTAATTTTAAGAAAATCTATTATATAAATATAAATTATATTAGATTAATGTATAAATTCTATGAATATTCGGAAGGGCATTTTTGGAACATTATATAAATTTAGAACATTCCCCTAAGTAAATCCTCCAAAACAAATGTGGCTATCCAGATATTCTCGGACATTCCTTCTTATATATTTTCCTACGAAACAAACATAGTCCTGTAAAGATGTCGGACATCTAAAATTTCGAACATCTGAAATTCTAGGTATCTGAAGATGTCGGACATCTGCATTCCTAAAAAACAAACGGCTCCTTATTGTATACTTTTGTCCCATCTTAATTTGAAGATGCATTCAACTATATGAGTCCACGTTAGTTTTAATTTGATTTCTACCTCAAACGGCAATAAGCAATAATTAATTTTCAAGAGTCATTCTACTCTGTCTCAAAGGCAAGTTAAGTCAAGTGCGAAGTCAGCGTAGTGCATTAAAGAGAATAAACTATCGCATCAGCCTGCATTAAACATTGGAAAGGTGCTTAATTCCGAAAGCGCTTTGTTTTTAAACTAGAATGGAAAAGGGAAGCATAAATAGGATAGTAGGTGTAGTCCGAAAGCTATTAGCTTTAGCAGACACAACTAGTTAACTAAAGAAATTTTATTCCCATTCCTCATACAAGAGTAACGTACATACACAATATTTTACATATATTTATTCTCCAACTTAGGAATATATAGCATGGTATTATACAGACCCAAACATAACAAGTGCATATACACAGTACATGCATTATTATTTAAACATAGAATTAAAAGCATATAGTAAAACCCCAATCAATGTTCTTCAATCATGCCTGAGCAGCAACTTCCATCAGATGAGCATCGATATCTTTAGAGACAGCAGCAACAAACTCAAGCATGCTATGAGAATCTTTAATCTCACTGTGCAGTTTCTCGTATTCTAAAGTCCAATGAACAACACTTCCCTTTTCCTTTGGAACACATTGGATTATAAACTTGAAGCTCTTAAATTCCTTCAAAAGGTCCCCCACGATCACTTTGAAAGTTATGGAATTTTTCTCTTCGTCAACTGCTTCCACTATATCTTTTGCCACTGAATTCTTCCCATCTATCCGAGGAATATAAGAAAAATAGAATTGGATGGTTCCAACATGACAGAACAAGATTTTTATTTTTGTTAGAAAAGCTTTGGAAACGGAAACAGAGAAAATAAAAAGCTTGGGGTGTGCTGGGCTAATGATAAAGAATAGAAATTTGGAAACATGGATTCAATGGAAAAGGCAAAGTAAATAATTGTTCTAACTTGTGTTTAATATTATATTTGAATACTAGTGTTTGAACTAAATATTTAGTTCAATATAAAATAATATTAATTAATTTATTAACATTTTTGTTATGAATTTTATATAATATTTTATTTTACATCGTTATAATATAAGAAACTATATTTTGCATGTTTTAATTTTAATAAAAATAAAATAAATTTATAACAGAACTAATAGGTTTATCAAAATTTTTATATTTTTTAATATAATTCTTCATCTTAAAATTTCAAATTCTAAATTTACAAATCTGCTATACTTGCGAAACACATCGTTACGGAAGAAAATGTTAAGGACAACGGTACCCCACGTATCTCCACAATTGTATGATATTGTCCGCTTTGGACATAGTCCTCACGGTTTTGCTTTTGGTTTCACCTAAAAGGCCTCATATCAATGGAGATAATTGCCCTCTCTTATATACTCATGATCATTCCCTTCTCTAGCCAATGTGAGATTTTGTTTGCAATCACCTTACAAATCCAACAGAAAGATACATAAATAGTTTTCAAATGCTTATATATTTCTTAAGAAAACTGAAAACAATAAACAATAAACGTTACCGAACAGTTAAAGAATTTAGAATAGAGAAAAAACCAACCGAGAAAGTAGTTCCAACAGACGATAGAGCCAACTTTTCCCCATTCACCATCATGAAGCTCCACGCCTGGTATTTTGTCGGTGGAGACATTGGAGATATGGTGAGGTCTTTGGTGAAATATTTCATGAAACTGTGAAGCTGAAGCATTGATTGGTACATCCATCGCCAACTTTCCACAGAGATTATTCATCGTTTTTCTTGGCTTTATGTTGTTAGGAGTTTTTAAGACAAGAAGGATAGAATAATATAAAGCAATGCCATGAATATCTCCTCTTGGACTTATTTATAGAGAGGGTTTACTCTCACATGGTGTAATAATGGATGCCATTGGGTGTGGGATTTTACATTTTTGTCCATTAATAACTTTCCAATTATAACTTAAAGGTATAGGTAAATAATTATAATACTATAATACTGTTAATTATGTGACCAAAAAATTAAGATAGATAAATAAAAGTACTTAATTTAGAGAGGTGATACAACATAATTATAAAAAGTGCATTTGGACGACCAAGAAGAAGCAACTATTTTGATGTATTCCGAAAGATGAGCTAATTAAGACTTCTATTAAAGAGTCAAAGTACTGAAAATTTTATTGAGAAGTATGAGGAATATTTTTTCGAAAAAAATAAACAATGTGGTATATCGTGTAAGGATTCCAAATAAGTTAAGGACCTAACAAAGTTTTAAAATAGATATAGGTTAATTCTCTCTTCTTACCAATTGTTTTTTAATATTTAAATTTAAATTTAAATTTTGCAATGTTTAAAGAAGTTGATAATTTGGAGATTAATTGTCTCAGGTACTTTTTTTTCTTTTATAGTTGTCGTGAACAAAAATTCTGAATCCATCCGTTAAATTAATAATGTGACCATGTGGTTTATGCATCATATAATATAATATAAGATATAACAAAGAGATTTGATTTCACATTTTAATTTTTAGTGTATAAATATATAATTTCATCATAATTTAAAATGGATACTACGACTAGAAGAAGAGATGGCCGACATGTCGAGGTGGAAGAGATGATGCACTTTGGCTTGCCTTTCACTCACCCCATCATAAATTCTTCCAAACTAGCATAATTAGTAACAAGTAATAACAACAATGAATTTTATATTTCCTCTAATGAATTGGTTGAAATCTTTTTACTCCCATTTATTTTAGTTTCCTTTTAAAAAAATAAAAATAATAAAGTGTTTTCAAGAGAATGTTTGTTTTTGTTTTTCTCTTTTAATTTTTAAATTTTGCTGTTAATTTTTTTTTAATGACTATAATGAACAGAAACCTTGATGTAGGCACATCTCTTACCTCTTCTATACATTTATCTAATTAATAAAATGCATGTCTATATAGACATATATTTTAAACAACTTATAATAAGTTAGATATCGGGTTCTTTAATTAAAAGTTTGGTGTCTTATGAAATTTATAACGAGAGTTAAAATGATAAGGGCTCAAATAGTTTTTTTTTCCTATAAAATAATTAAAATAAAGTACATTTTAAATTGGAAAGTGCTCGGGACCTTGAAATATCATCTACACTGAAGTCTTAAATTCGAGCCATGCGCTGGTTACATTGTTGCTCAATCTAGACAATGAAAATATTGGTTCTATGAATTCACTACCGTAAGCTGCACAACATCAATTATGTAAAAAAAAGACGACTAAAACAAAAAGTTGACGACCTCCTATCTTACGCTACATCAATTCTGAAAAAAAAACGACTAAAACAAAAAGTTGGCTGACCTCCTCTCTATTAAGGTGCGCTTCCGCTACATCAATTCTGAGAAAAAAAAAAAGGAAAAAAGACGACTAGAAGTTAGAACAAAAAGTTGACCCTCCTCTCTATTAAGGTGCCAATAACCTCTCCTCTATTAAGTAATTTATAACTACGCCTCAAGTAATAAGAACTAAAATTTCATTCGTATAAAAAGTACTATATTTTTTCAAATTCCCCTATTACTAAGAAATTTGCTACGGTTATATGGAAGTCAAACTCGAGAACGACATCGATTATATAGACAATGATGTAAAACCTTTTGTACTATGGTTTTACTTTCAAAAGGGATAAAATACGTGTAGTATATACTTTTGTACGATGATTTGATATCAAGAGTCACCATTATGTACATACATGTACAAGCTTTTGGTATATATAAAATAATATTATATAAAACTTTTCCAACTCTAAATATTTAGAAGTGGTGTTCATAAGTTAATTATTTTAAGAATATTTTTCCAATACCAAGTAATTTGATAGCTAGTGTCTTTTATTTTCTTAAAAAAAAAAACACTCCCTCATTCCAAGCCCACGTTTTTCATCAATGGCCACTAACAAATACTGTCATTTTCATGGCCAATTAATTTCCCCATTCACTTGAAAGAAGCCATTTCTTTTTCCAATCTTCACAAAGTCAATAATGGAGAACTTTCCACTACTTGGGTTTGCTTTTCGTTTTTCCATTTTGCAATTCATATAAAGTTGTTGAATCTTTTTGGTCAAGTTATACTAAGGGAGCTAAGCAAGTACATCCGTACGTGATGAATAAACACTCAGATACTAAAATTAATCTAAAACTTGAGTTAGTAGGTTGGTTTCAAATAGAATACTGGACTGAGTACGATATTTACACAAATTCAAGGGAGACCATTTTGTTATAACGTTAAAAGATCAGTTTGTTACATGGTTATTGGTAGTTCCATTTAGTGGTTTATCATCTGTGATCTCAGAGGTACGAGCTACGTAGATCGACGGATACTCAAAGCTAAGTGTTGGTACCGAGTTGGGTAGCTCGATACAAATTAGATCACTGATAAGTAGGAGATTGAAGCGGTCCTTTTCTATTGGTCCACGTGGCAGACCATATTTTGTCGATCAATTAATTTCCTCCATTCACTTGAAAGCAGCCATTCCTTTTTCCAAAACTTCACAAAGTGAATAATGTAGAACTTTCCACTACTTGGGGGCCGGCTTTTCCTCTTTCCATTTTGCAATTCATATAAGGTTGGTGAAAAGGAAAGAGTTAACTAAAGAACAAAAGAACACCGAGACATGAAAGGATGCTCCAAGGATGACCAATGCTGTTACACCCACCGCCTCGTCCACGTCCTCGTCCTCATCCTCCTGTTGTCTGTTGAGTTTCAATAATGCCGTCACCATAGTTGGTAGCTCGATGACTCCATGCAACGGTTCGATATCGGAGTGCTATGCAGAGGAAGAGACGTTAATGGAGTCGGAGATAAGTCGGAGGTTTCTTGAACAGCAAAAGAAGTACATATCATATGATGCTCGGAAGAAGGATCAACCAGCTTGTAAAGGAGGCAAAGGCAAACCTTATACTGAAAGTGAAAGCTGCCTTCCTCCTCCATCTAATCCTTATGACAGAGGCTGTAGTCTGATATATCGATGCAAGTCTTAGTCTTAAGCTGTCCAACTTTCACTCACATGACCTTTTTCTTTTTTCTCTTTTTCTTTTCTTCAAGAAGGTTTTTCAATTTAATCCCTTACCTGTCAGCCAATGTAAGATTGATCAATGATAAACTTACATGGCAAAATACTTGGCGAAATTGGCGAAGTCTAGGTTTAGGATAAAAAAGTCTTCCGAATAAAAGAAAGTTTCTAATTCATTTTCAAAATTTCAAAGAAATTGGTAGAATTTTCAGTGTTCTTTTTTTTTATTGATATTTTTTCGTATTTAAATTTCCACCAATTCATTAAGTATACGCGAGGTAAGTTTATCATCAATCAATTTTACCAACCAACGATAATGAGAGGCTAAATTAAAACTTTTTAACTTTGTAAGAAATCAAGATTAAATGGAAAAGCACCCCAACATTTGGGACTAAAGCACATATTCGGCCTTTTATTTGTAATAGATTCACAATAACATACTTTATTATATATATATCATAAATTTGACTACTATAAAGTTTTAACTCCACCAAACGTAACCATGAAGTTAAGTAAATTGTAAAATTAATATATTAAATTAGTTGACTCTTTTTTCCTTTTTAAGAATTGTGGTTAATTTTGACGTTTTCGGTTGTACACGACTATTTCTCTGAGTATCAATTCGTTTGCTTGTGTTTGATATTTTTTTAGGCAATTTCTATGTAGTTTTTTCTTTTTAATTATAAAGTTTTTCTATATTAGCTTGATATGGAGTACTTTATTTTGGCTGAATTTGGAGTGATTTGTTGTTTTATTTATTTATTTATTTTTGTGAAGAATCACCTGATTTTCTTCAAAAGATCAGTTTGAATTTAATCACTGAAAAAATTGAAAAGAAAATCACACGTATATTCACACTCCAAGCACTGAAATTTTTGTTACAGAATCGTTAGTTACACAAACAATTTATCTAGCACGTAGGAAATATGAAGAAAAGGAAAGTATCAGTCATTTCAATGACTGATATAATTGCTATGCAATCAAGGGAATAAATCCAATGAATATAAGGAAAGACTTCCACAATATCAGCATGATTTTGGAAAAAATCACTCCAGCGACTGGGAGAAAATAACATCAATAATGCGCTGTAATTGGCCAACATTGTAAAGAAAAAGCCAGCCTGTGTTGCCTAGTTATTGTTGTCATTAAGGTTGCTATAATTTTGGTGTCGATGGTCTACTGTTATTTGTTTGAATATGAGGAAGTGTATTTTGTTGATCTTTTACATCCTTTCTCAAACTGGAGGTAGGGATTTCGCGAACTCCAAATTTGCTTGATAATTCATGAAAGGTAGCTTTTGCGAGAGGTTTAACTAAAAATGTCGGCAAGTTGATTGTGTGAAGGAACATATCGTGTTACCAAGGATCCTAACGCTACTTTTTCTTGGACAAAATGGTATTCAAGCTCAATATGTTTGGACCTATCATGAAACACTGGATTGCTGGACATGTGAATTGCATTCATGTTGTCACAATATAATTCTGGTGGTTTGAGTGGAGGCAATCCTAGCTCGCAGAAAAGGAATGTAATCTATGTGAGTTTGGCTGTTGCATTAGCCATTGTTCGATATTCTGCTTCTGAACTTGATCTAGAGACTGTTGGTTGCTTCTTTGAGGACAATGAAATGAGATTAGCGCCAACGAATACACAATATCCAGAGGTGCTCCTTCGTGTAACTGGACATCCACCCCAATCTGCATCACAAAATGCATATAAATTGATTGAGCTATTTTTAAAGAAAGTAATTACATGATGCAAAGTCTTTTTGAGATATCTAAGTACTCGTTTTACTTCCCTTAGATGCTTCAATTGAGGTTGTTGCATATGTTGACAGGTTTTGTTGATCGCATGGACAATGTCGGGCCTAGCGAGGGTGAGATATTGAAGTGATCCAACCAAACTCCTATAGAAAGTAGGATCAACATATTCTTCATCCTTGGGAGTATGATTTTGGCTTATTGCCAAAGGAGTAGAGATAGGAGATGCATCTATCATTTCTGACTTCATAAGTATATTTTTTATATACTTGCTTTGAGTAATGTGATAACCATCTTGGACATGATGAACTTCAATGCCAAGAAAATAATGAAGTTGGCCTAGATCCTTGATAGCAAATTCTGTGCCAAGTTGTTCAATAAGATTCTTGACAAAGTTTGAGTTATTCCCTGTGACTATAATATCATCCACATAAATCAACATGAGAGTAATAATTGTACTACGAAGAAAGATGGATCAGATTTGTTGCAAGTGAATCCTATGTGTAGTAAGAAATGAGAGAGCCTATCAAACCAAGTTCTAGGGGCTTGTTTGAGTCCATAGATAGCCTTGTTTAGTTTGCAAACATAATAAAGAAAAGTAGGGTCCGAAAAAGTTGGTGGTTGCGTCATATAGACATTTTCGTTGAGGTGTCCATGAAGGAAGGCGTTTTTCACATCCAATTGTCTGAGATCCCAATTGTAAGAGGCTGCAAGTGCAAGAGCAAATCGAATGGTGGTTGGTTTTACAACTGGCCTGAAAGTTCCTGTGTAGTCAAGTCCAACCACTTGTGAATATCCTTGAGCCACCAATTGAGCGTCTTCCTTGAATTTTGTTTTAAAAATTCATTTGCATCCCACGATATTTGTGTTTTCTGGTTTACTTACAAGTTCCCATGTGTTATTGTCATAGAGTGCTTGTAGCTCTTCCTCCATTGTCATTATCCAAATAGGTAATTTAAGAGCAATTTTGAAGTTCTTTGGTTCACCTACTTGGACTGCACTTAGTAGGGAGATTTGCTGATGTTTTCCATTTGCAGCTTGTTCCTTAGATTTTAGCCTAGTAATAATTGGATGAATAGATGATTGTTGCTCAGATGTCAAAGGATTTCGGATGGTATTTGTAGGCTCTTCAATTTGAGTGGAATCCATTGACTGATTTTGATTACAAATATTGGGGAAAGCAGCTGCATTTAGAGAAGTATCTGCATCACCAAAAGTTAGATCAACAAATAAAGAATCACTAATATCAGGTAAGGAAGAAAATGGATCAATATTTTGTGTTTCCAATGTGAAACCAGTGGAATGAGGAAGGTCACTGCAATTTCTTATTTGTTCTTGTATTGAAGCATGAAGTTGAGGGAAATGTTGTTCATCAATGTTTCTAATTTCAACTTGCTGGGATTGATGGTTTACTTGTCCATTATTATCATCTACCTCTCCCAAATCATCATGGTCTTTTTATTATGCTCAGCGTCTTTTGAGGTTGATTCAAGAGATTGGTTTGCAGTTGGTGCAGTGGGCTGGTGCCAATCAACAGTCTCTGCAAAACTAGTGATATCTAGGGATTGACATTCATGAGACTTGGTTATTGACGAAATAGTAAAGGGAAGTAATTCTTCATCAAATATAACATGCCTTGAGATGTATATTTTGTTTGTTTCAGGATCTAAGCATCTATATCCATTATGAGAAGTAGTATAACAAACAAACACACACGGATAAGTTTTCTTTGTTTTGATTTTTCAAATAAGGATATCACCTACATCCAAAAACTTTTAAGTTGTTGTAGTTAGGATTCTTATGAAATAGAGTTTCAAATGGAGTTTTCATATTTAAAGAGGAAGATGTCATTCTATTTATTAGAAAAACAGCCGTTAGAAAGCTATCTACCCAATACTTAAGAGGCATATTAGCTTGGAAAAGTAAAGCCAAACTCGTTTCTACTATATGCCTATGCTTCCTTTCAGCTACACCATTTTATTGTGGAGTGTGAGGGTAAGACATTTGATGATGAGTCCCACTTTTCTCCATGAGTTGTTTGAGCTTCAATAAAGTAAACTCTCCTCCACCATTTGTTTGAAACACTTTAATTTTTCTTTCAAATTGTGTTTCAACCATAGTTTGAAATTTAAAGAAACATTCATATAACTCATATTTTCTTTTTAATGGAAATAACCATGTGAATCTAGAATGATCATCTATAAAACTTGCATAATACTTAAACCTTTTGCATGAAAGAGTAGGGGAAGGTCCCCATAGATCGCAATGTACTTTATCAAAAGGAAATAAACTCAATTCATTACTAAAAGTAAAAGGTAATTTGCAACTTTTGCTTAGTTGACAAACTTCACAAATAGTAGTCTTTTGTTTCCAATAAGAGACAGAAATCAAATATTTGTTACTAAGTTGTTTAACAACAGCTTCATTTAGGTGGCCTAAACGTTTGTGCCATAAAGAGTAAGACTGTTTATTCAAATTTGTAGCAGCAAACACTTGCAGCAGGAGTTCTTTGTGGTTCCAATGCATATAGACCTTCTTTCTTAATTCCCTTGGCTAATAATTGTGCGTGTTTGTTCTTCACAAAAAAATCATTTGAGTCAAACAAAATTGAACAATCATTGTCATGTGTAAGCTTGCTAACAGATATAAGATTCTTTTTTATATTAGGAACAACTAGGACATTTCTTAACTCTAAATCATTATCAAAGGTATTTAATTTTCCTTGGCCAATATGAGTTATTTCCAGATCTTCTCCATTGCCTACAAATAAATTTTCTTGACCTTTATACATATAAGAGGTAGATACCTTACCTAAATCATTAACAATGTGAGAAGTGGCAGCAGAATCTGCATACAAGTTTGGATCTCCAACTTTTGTTAGTGCAGCAAGGGCTTTTGGAATTTCTTCATGTTGGTATGAATGATCAAACCCGTTCCAACACTTCAAAGCTGTATGGTTAGCTTTGCCACATATTTGACAGGATATGATTTTACCTTCATTTGGATCTTGAGGTGTAAAATGTTGTATTTTTCCAGAGCCAGAGGAGACATAATTGGGTGAGGAAAAACCAAATGGAGTAGTATGTGTAGGTGCAGAGCTTCTCCCTCTTCCTCTTCCTTTAGAATTAAAAATGTCCTCCTCTTCCTCTTCCTCTCCCTCTTTGGCTAAAATATGCTTGATTTGCATCAGGGAGTGAGATTTTTACGTCTTCAGCTTCAACATTGTTCATCTGTTGATGTGCTTTCAATGCTAAAATAAATTGGTTAAATGTGGGATAGGGAGCCTTTGATAACATGGCTGTCCTAAATTCCTTATACTGATTTTCCAATCCTCGTGCTAACGTAAATACCTTGCTTACTCATCCATTGGTTTCTTCATTGCAGCTAACTTATCACACAGGGCTTTAAATTTCTTGATATAATCTTCAAGAGACATATTTCCCTTTTTAAGGCAATGCAAAGACTCACTTATATGAATTTCATTTTCTTTTGTAATTGCAAGGAGTGTTCCTCTGAAGATTTCCATACCTGGTGGGCTGATTCCAAACCTTCAATCATTGCAAGGACTTCCTCTGAAACGATTCCAAGTAACCAAGAGGTTAGCAATCCATTATCATTGTTGGTTATTTCTGCATTAGGTGGACCATCATTGATCAAGTGATTATCAACTCCAAGACTTCTCACAAGTGGAAGGACTTGAGATTTCCACAACAAATAGTTTCTGGTGCTAAGTTTGATAGAAATTAGGCTAGAACATTGGTGGAAAGATTGAATTGTAAGAGCAATTTCAGTTTTGGCCATGTGAAAGGGTGCTGGAAAGCAAATTGGAGTCGGATTCTTCTTCACCTACGTGCTAAGCTCTAATACCATGAAAAAATTGAAAAGAAATCGCAGGTATATTCACACTCCAAGCACTGAAATTTTTGTTACAGAATCATTAGTTACACAAACAATTTATCTAGCACGTAGGAAACATGAAGAAAAAGAAAGTAAATGACTGATATAATTGCTATGCAATCAAGGGAATAAATCCAATGAATATAAGGAAAGGCTTCCACAATATCTGATTTTGGAAAAAATCACTCCAACGGCAGGGAGAAAATAACATCAATAATGGGCTGTAATTGGCCAGCATTTGTAAAGAAAAAGCCAGCCGATATATGTTGCCTAGTTATTGCTGTCATTAAGGTTGCTATAATTTTGGTGTTGATGATCTACTGTTATTTGTTTGAATATGAGAATCACCTGTTCATTTTTGAACTGATATAGTTTGATGCAATGGTTTTTTGGAAAGAAAATACCACACAATCTCATTGAAAAAGTATTACGAGAAACAATACACGATTAGGAGGATAAGTAAAAGTATTTAGTTTAGAGAGATGTGTGATATATTGTAAATACAAAAAAGGTTGATTTAGATACTCTAATGTCATCTCGAAGATGAACTGCTGATCTAAAGATATTCGAGAATAGTCGATTTTTGTTTCTTTTCAACTAAATATATCTCATCAACCATCTACAACTATTTACTAAATCTTTGTAATCACGATCCATTTGATAACCGTTTTTATTTTTGTTTTCGATTTTTTAAAATTTAGCTTATCAACCTTATGTTCATTATATACATTTTTCTTTATTCTGTTACCTACTTTTAAGAACGTTTAAAATCCTTAAAACATAAAAGAAGGCTTAAAAAAAGGCGAAGAATTAATTCAAATATATATTTTTAAGAAGGGTGAATGAAATTGCTCCAATAAAAGAGAAAAGAGAAAGAGAAGGTGCATGAAAAACACTTGCTAAATAAATTGAGAGGAAGAAGATATTATTTTTGAAAACAGAAAACTAAAAACGAAAGAGAATTAAATGAAAACAACATCAAATTAGTTTTATATCGTTTCTGGAAGAAGAATATTCTTCTAAAGTAATTGATTGATTGGGATCACTTTGCAATCGTTTTACAATAATTGTCCTTTGGTTTTTAGATTTATAAAAACATTTGATAACCAATTTAATTTTTTGTTTTTTGTTTTTCATAAGTCATTTTGAAATTCTATTTAAATTTAAAAAATAAAAATAAAAAACATATTTGTGTTTTTTAAAATCTGATTTTTTTCTAATATCAATTTTTTTTCTTTCTCGTATTTATTTCTAAAAATTCATTTCTCACTCTAAATTTTTCTTTATTTCTAATTTTCTTTCTACAAAATTTATTCTTCTCTTTCTAAAATTTTCATATTTTGAATATTTATTATTATTTGTCTCTCTCCAAAATTTTTCATCTCTACGTATTTTTATTTTTATTTTTTTTCTGACAAATCTCTGTCTAAAAATTTAATATTTTTTCGAACATTTTTCTCTCTAAAATTTTTGTCTTTTATAACTTTTCTTTCTCTAAAAATTATATCTTCTTTTCTCGTTCAGTTTTTTTTCTACTCTAACTTTTATTTATCTCTGTATTTATTTATTTTCTCTAAAAATTATATTTTGAATCTTGTTTTTATCTCTAAATTTTTTTCCACTGTAATTTTTCTCTTTCTTTATATTTAGAAAAGAAAAATCATTTCATTGAGAGGGTATGTGAGAAGCATACAAAAGAAGGAGACTATATAAAAGCGCTCCAAGTTAGCGACATGGTAGATAAATTATAATTACAAAAAGGGTGAGATTCTGAGGACCAACAAGTTGATGCCAAGACTTTAATATCCTCCCAAAGTTGAGCAAAAGAGCGATATTTGTCCAAAAAAGATCAGTTGTTTCTTTTCAGCCAAACACTCCAAAGAACAACATCAATAATACCATCTTTCCAAAGAATGGATCTACTGCTTTTAGATGACGGGTAGAGAGTCTCCGTGACGGAAAGCTCAATATGCCCAGGGAGAGCAGAGGGAAGATTGAAAGAGAAAAATAGATTATTCCACAATGTAGCTGTGAAAGAATAATGGAGCAGCAAATGATCTAATGTTTCGCCCTAGCATTTGCATAAAACGCACCAATTTAGACTGATATTCGGAGATGGAAATTTGATCTGCATCTTATCAAATGTGTTAATACCATGGTGGAAGACGCACAATAGAAAAAACTGCATTTTTTAGGAAGATATAAACTCCACAGCTTAGCAAAGGTAGCAGAAATTGGAGCAGAGGAAGGGTAAGCAAGCTTAGATTTTATGGACTTTACTGAAAATATACAATCTCTGGATTGAAGCCAGAAAGGTTTGTACGAATCCATTAGAGTCAGAAGGCACGCAAAAAGTTGCTGAGATGTTATCTCACAAAATATGCTCTCTCTCGAAAAGAACTCTTCGGGTAATTTTTCTCTTTCTTTCTGATTTCTTTTTTTTCTTTAATATATCTTTTCCTCTACTTTAATTTTTTCTCTAAGATTTTTCTCTTTTTGTTTTTAACTTTTCTTTCACTACTTCTTTTTATGAATCTTTTTATTTATCTCTAAAATTTATCCTCAAAAAGTTTATTTATATCTCTCTAAACTTCTATTTTCATGTCTCTACATTAGGGATCACTAAAATTTCTGCAGGGTCGGGCCCCAAAATAGGAAATGCATGTCCCGACCCCATCTCCGACTCCATTTTTTAAATAATTAATATAAATTTATTACACTTTTTTTATTTTTTAAATTCTAAAAAATTAAAAACAACTATAAAACCGATAATTTTTCTCGATAACATCTCTCGAAACGAAAAACAATGTGGAGACGGGAATTAAAACTTTTCACAAGTACAAGAATGGGGAAGAACATTCTCACTCGCATCCACATCATTTCCATCTCTACTCTATATAGAATTTTATCTCTCTAATATGTATTTTAAATTTTCAAACTTTTTAAAAACAGAAAAATAAAAATGGTTACTAAACATTGTTACATTTTGTGTTTTCTAAAAACAAAAAATCAAACATATATGGTTCTTGTTTTCTAAAAATAGAAAACCAAAAACCAAAAACCAAACACTAAAATAAGAAAAAAAACAAAAACAAAAAATAGAAAGGGTTATCAAAGGTGCCTTTAAGCAATCATACAAACCCACATTTAAATACATCGCAGCCAAACAAAACTTAAGAAGACACACAAAATACACTAAAATTATTCCCAAATATATTCTATATATTATAAGAGTAGATCATATCTAAGTCTCCAACGCATAGAAGCATAGAACAAGCCCGAAAGCCATTATTTTTTAACATAGGGCTAAGTATTACATAAACATACATTATTTTCTTACTGATCATTAATTATTGTCCATTTCCATGAGGTGAGCATCAAGATCTTTGGAGACGTCAACACAAAACTCCAACAAGCTCTCATGGGATTCTGGAATTTTGTCATGTTGTTTCTCGTACTCCAAAGTCCAATGAACAACACTTCCCTTTTTCTTTGGAATGCATTGCATTGTAAACTTGAAGCTCTTGTAATGCTCCAAAATATCTCCATCTGTCACTTTGAAAGTTATCAAATTCTTCTCCTCATCAATTGCTTCGATTAACTCCTTCGCCACACATTCTTTCCCACCTACAAATTAATCCAACAGCAACTAAATATAGCTATATGTTTGATGCCCATGTCTATTACTCGAATTTACAGATACATCGATGGATATTTCGAAAAAAATTCATGGGTGTCACGAAAATATATTTAAATCATAAATTCTAATTCTAATTAAGCATGTATATCAGAATACTAAAAAAATAAATCATTTAACAGTAATAGGATGCATTTATTTTTGGGATGTAGACAATTATTAATATATTGTATTTTTAGTACAATATGTGGAGTGGAGAATCGAACTTACAATCTCTGGGTTAGAGGTATATGTCAATTAGCGTTGAGCTATGCTCGTTTTGACAATTATTAATACATATTATCGATAAATATATAAAAAAGAGAATGAAGGCGAGATAAGTTCTTTTTTTCTTTTTATAACATGATTTTTTAATGAAATGGTGCAACTTTCTAAAGTCAGAAAAACTGAAAGTATGTGTTGGTAGTAGAGAGAGAGAATAAAAGGTGCACAAAGAGTATCATGAATATCAACAAAATATTGGTAAAATATCGATGAAATACAGATAAAATACCAATAAAATATGGATAAATATCCATAAAATATTGACAAATAGCGATAAAATATTGTGGATATTCTCGTTTAATGAAAAATATCAATAGAATATTGATAAATATCGACAAAATATCAGCGATGTATCACCGATTTTCTATAAAAATGTATTTCTCTCCCCCTTTTAATTTTGTCGAACTCATGTTTTTATCGATATATAGTTTAACTTCTAGAATTGAATGATTATATGTTACATGGATTTAAAATATCGTTGATATTGATTATATGGTCAATATCATCGATATTTTACATCATTGTAAATATTTAATCATTCAATTCTAGAAATTAAGGGGCAAGCAAATTAGAGAAAAATTACAAAATCTTCAACGATATATATAAGCTTTGAATCAACAAAAATTAAGTAGAGGGCAAAATTTGGGAAGAAAAAAGAAAAACAAACCATGAAAGTAGGTCCAGTTAAGCACCGATCCAACTTTGCCCCATTCTCCTTCATGAAGCTCACAACCTCGTATGTGATGCTTAGGGTTCTTAGTGACATTGGGCATATGGTGAGGGCTTAAGTGTAATATTTCATGAAACTTTTTGGCTGGAGACTTGATTTGCACATCAGTCTCCAACTTCCCACAGAGATCCATGGTGTTGGGTTTGGGCGAAGATAAATAAATTGCACAAATTTTAAGCCAAGATAGGATAAATTTGCACTGCCAAATACATGTCTCTTCTTGCTCCTATTTATAGAGAGTATTTGCTCTCACATTGTGTAATAATGGATGTCATGTTGTATTATTGGTTTTAATAAGATTTTACATTTTTGGCCACTTTGAAATTTTGCAACTCTAGTAAGTAGGTAGATAATTATTATGCTATTATACTGTTTAATTATGTGAGTATGAGGTAAGTTCTCTTTAAAAATCCCTATCATTAAAAAAGGAAAGAAAGAAAGAAATGAGTGTGGTAGAGTTGATCATATTAATTTTTTGTGTTTATGATGGAACTTGATTGTGAAAGTTAAATTAGATAAGATTAAGCGGTTGTTTCATGAGATTAGTAGAGATATATATGTATGGTTCCAAGGAAAAAAAAGCCAAAGTGATTTCAATTTGGTCAAACAAGTTTCTAAAAGTTTCAGTTTCTTTTTTCTCTCCTTAAATCACTCAATATCAAAAGAAATGATGATATGGGAATTCTAAAGTGAGAATTTTCATGAGGTTGTCAATATCAATGGTTGCACACTACAAAAATTGTGGCTTTTAGTGGCGAAAATATTTCGTTGCTGAAAGACATTTCACGTCGTTGAAGTCTTTCAGCGACGAAATCGCTTTCGTTGCAAGTAACATTCTTGAAAAATGGCGAAATTATATAATAACAAAAAGTTTCGAGCCTAGTAAGTTTATCATATTCCAAGTCATATAAATAATTAATATCTTGATTGATATTCGATTTTAGTTTTCTGTTTGTAAAATTTGAGTTTAAAAAACATCATTATAACTTAGTTGTTATAAATATTTTCAAAATATATACCAAATTTTGAAAACAAGAAAGAAAAGAAAAAAAAAATTAGTTCTCAGAAAACTTATTTTTTTTTTTTGAAATTTGGCTAAAAATTCAAATATGTTTTCAAGATAGGAAAAAAACTTACTTCTCACCTACTTTTTGAATGAATGGTGTGATGTCTTCATTCGAAAAAAGCAAGTGAAAAATTTATCCATAAAATTGCAAAACCAAGCATAATTTTCAGAATCGAAAAAATAAAAATAAAATGGTTATAATCAAAGGAGACCTTTAATTTTTTTAATGCCTATTTCATCAAATTAGAAGCGTAGAGTACATCTTCAACTCAATTAATATATACCAAAAAATTTAACCTTACGTGTTAGTGTCACTTGATCAATTAATTTCTTTTTGACATTTTGTGATAACGAGGGCTTAACTTGAAAAAAATTAATATTAATATATAAATGATAAAATTGACCGCAGGAATTAAATGTGTTAAATTATTATTGAATCCAAAAGTTTAAAGCGATGGATTACTACAAATTTAATCTATTAACACTTTTAACACTCCTTTAGAAATTTGCAGGGTACTCAATAACTGGTTTATCACTATTAATCATCTACCTTCTATGTTTTACCCCTGCCTTGGAAACTTTCTTTGTTCCCTAGATTTGTTTTTGTGTTAATTGCAACAAAAAATTCATAAAATTTAAAGTTAAAGTTTCTTAGTTTTGGATTTGATAAGCCCTTAGGGATTTCAAAAATGGGTTTGATTCACCCAATGTAAATAAGATTTTTGTTGAGTTTGGATATATATCAAAGGGAGTAATACTGCTTTTTTCTTTTTAATTAATACTATAGTTATTTCTATATCTTCAGTAAGAGCATGAGAATAATTAAAATTAAATAAGTTACCTAATTATAGTTTGGAAAGGTACTTAGTACTAGCTAATTCAGACATAACTGAGTAGTTAAGACACATCTATGTTGAATTTGTTAAGACACATTTATTTTGAAACATTTCATTCAATTCCCACTCTGAGATAGACTCTTATGGTTTATGGGTAGTTGCTTGAGGAAAGCCAAAAGCAATAATTTTTTTAATACAATATGTGTGGGTCGGGGATCGAACTCAGAACCTCTTGATTGAAGATATATATATATTAACGTTGAGCTATGTTTATTTTGGCAGCAACAAATTTTATATTAGCTTCTTCGATCTTAATTTCAAATTTGTTGTTATCCATACATTAATGGCTACATGTATGTTTTAGTCCGTAATTTTTCAATGAAGTATCTCTGGTTTAAAAAGTTTCAATTTGGTCCATTTTTGTTTTAACAAATTCTCAATTACACAAATTTCTTTTTGAATGTTTAAATTGATTCACGGTAGTCTCTTGGGATGACACAGTGGTAAGGACACTGTTATATAGATCCACTAGTGTAAGTCAGTATTTTTTAGTATAATAGGTAGGGATAAGAGAATTCAAACTCACGACCTCTTGGTCAGAAACAATATTTGTCAATTACCGTTGAACTATTTTCATGTTGACAAAAAAAAAATGAAAAACACACAAATATTAGGTCTAAAACACATATAGTCATGTATATATTTATTGTCCATTCAGAAAATGGTCTTAGAATTAGGAATAAATTATTGAGCACTAACTCAAAATTATGAATTGATTTATGGATGAATAATCTAGCACATACCATCTATCATAATATTCATAGGACTTTTAGACATAATTTTATATCTTTTTATTTATATTTTTTAAATAAACCTATCAATTGTTCTACAATGTAAGAATCCATTATTGTGAAGAAAGCCCTCATAATTTCCGACCACATCTCAATTGTGGTATGGATTAGGTTAAATTATATGAATTTGGGTACAACATAGTTTTAATTTAGGGAAATTACAGTGGTTAGCAAAGTTTTTTTATATATATATATTTTTCAAAATATATCATCTATTTTTAAAATTTTCAAATGTAGTAAAAATCTTCAGTTATATCAGTAGTACATCAGGTACTCATATTAATAGTATATCAGAAACTCATATTAGTAGTTAGATGTATATCACATATTGCACAGAGACTCATCCCAGATGTATATCACATACATATTGCAAGTATATCAAACACTCATATCAATAATATATCAGATGTATGTCACATACATATCAGTAGTTAGATATATTATAGACATATCAAAGATGTATATCATTTAAATAAGGTTGTCATTTAAAATTGGACCTCCATTTTTTTTTAATTATGTATTTGAAAACACTAAATTGGTTGCTATTTTGCTAATTTTACTAAAATTTTTTGTAAGTAAATCATTTAAGTAAAATTGTCATTTTAAAATGGGATTCGGTAAAAAACGATGAACTAAAACAGCCATGATTTTAAAGGGTATGTTAAAGATCCCACGTTGAAAAGACTAGGGACTTTATAATGGTTTATAATCGACATTTGTTTTTTTCTTTATTGCAATTATTATAGTTTTCTCATCACTAATTTTTTAAAGTAATTTTGTTTATTACAATTAATTCAATTCAAAAATGTTTTTATCAGGTTTCATCTATATCTAATATATCAATAACAATAAGTATATATAATTAAAACAAGAATTATAATATTTTATATTTGTATATACTTCAGGTTAGATTTAAATTCATCAAAGTGAATATAGTTTATAATATAAATTTACAAGAGATAGAATTATATATTATTTAGTTTAATATATATATATATATATTATATATATACATCGAATATTAATTACATTTTACGACACATGCCCCTACTTTTTTTTTTGGATACCCACTTAATTAAAAAGGTATGTGAGAAACATACACAAAAAGATGAAGGCTAAATGAAAACACTCCAATTTAACGAAATTGTAGATATATCCTAATTACAAAAAGGGGAAGATTTCAAACACTAATAGGATGCAGAGACTTTGATATCTAATTCTCAAAGGTTAATGAAAGTTTTGGATTTATTCATAAACGAGCAGTTGTTCTTTCAAGCTAAACCTTCCATAAAATAGCTTCCACTACATTTCCGCAGAGAATATTTCTGCTACTATTTCATTTAGAGGCAAAGGCCTCTTTTAGAAATAGCTCGAATCGGATTGGGGAGAGACAGAAATATTAAAAGTTTTGAATAGATGATACTAAATATTTGAAGTATATGGACCATGGAGAAGCATGTGGTCCAAAGATTCCCTGAGAGCTTACATAAACAAAATGAAGGCTTAAAACTATTGAAAAATTGATGAGAATATATAAACAAGCCGTGATTAATCTATGGATTTTGTCTTTTAAATTTTAAGCTGAGATTAAAAAAGTTATTATCATCCCAATTCCCAAAAATGGAGAATGGGTGCTTCAATCCCCAATCTCAACCTCCCATTAAGTTGAAGAAGAAAAATATTATTGACTACTTTTTTCCAGACTTAATTTGAAGCATGCATCAAATAACTATATGAGTCAGACATTAATTTAAACAGCAATAAGCAATTAATTGTCAATGGCCATTCTTCTGCTTTCAATCCTGTCGGAGGCTATTTCTTGCATGCCACGTGTCAACATCTAAGAAGATGTACTCGCTGAAATCCGACAGAGTGACACAAGTCTTCTTAACTCGGCATAATATATCCGAGATGAGCTACTTCTCCGCTTCGGCCGACCTTTTATAGGTACGAGCTGACCTATTAATTATTTCCACAAGAAAAATAATCATGAAGTTGTTTTTCGATAACGTAACACGCCATATTTTACGGGTTGTCAGATGATCGTTAGAGTACTGTCAGAAGTCCTGTTGAAGTTCATCTCTATAAACAGAGATGCTTGCTTCCTGAACAAGGTACATGAATCTACCCCACTTTGAACATTAGATCGAATTGGAACTGACTTGCTCGTCGAAATGCTATAACCTTGTTTTGCAGGTCCTTCGGAGGCACTTCGGAGGTTAGCTGATGTGTTCCGATCTTAGTGGATTCCGAGCTTGATCGATTATTGGATCAAATAAATCCCAAAATAATTTTAGCTGACACAATAGTTAACCATAGAAATTTTATTCACATTCTCACATACAAGAGTAATATACATACACAATATTTTACACATATTTCTTCTCCAACTTAGGGATATATAGCATAGTATTATACAGACCCAAGCATAACATGTGCATATACACAGTACATGCATTATTATTTAAACATAGAATTAAAAGCATATAGTAAAACCCCAATCAATGTTCTTCAATCATGCCTGAGCAGCAACTTCCATCAGATGAGCATCGATATCTTTAGAGACAGCAGCAACAAACTCAAGCATGCTATGCGAATCTTTAATCTCACTGTGCAGTTTCTCGTATTCTAAAGTCCAATGAACAACACTTCCCTTTTCCTTTGGAACACATTGGATTGTAAGCTTGAAGCTCTTAAATTCCTCCAAAAGGTCCCCCTCAATCACTTTGAAAGTTATGGAATTTTTCTCTTCGTCAACTGCTTCCACTATCTCCTTTGCCACTGAATTCTTCCCATCTAAACGAGGAGTATTAATCAACGCCACCATATAAACAATACAAAAACCAAGACAATTCGAATAATTTAGAATAGAGAAAAAACCAAACCATGAAAGTAGTTCCAGCAGATGATAGAGCCAACTTTTCCCCATTCACCTTCGTGAAGATCCACGCCTTGTATTTTGTCGGTGGAGACATTGGAGATATGGTGAGGTCTTTGGTGAAATATTTCATGAAACTGTGAAGCTGAAGCTTTGATTGGTACATCCATCACCAACTTTCCACAGAGATCATTCATGATTTTTTGGTTTGTTGGAAGTACAAGTTATTAGGAATCTGTAAGCCAAGAAATATGAAATAATATATAAAGCATTGCCTTGAATGTCTCCTCTTGGACTTATTTATAGGGAGGGTTTACTCTCACATGGTGTAATAATGGATGCCATTGGGTGTGGTATTTTACATTTTTGTCCATTTTACATTTTTGTCCATTAATAATTTTCCAATTATAACTTTAGGTATAGGCAAATAATTATAATACTATAATACTATTAAATTATGTGATCAAATAATTTCTTTTATATTATTTAGTATTAAGGATAAATGATGCGTATGTACCTACTACTATATTCTGATGGACGATTGCTTGTGGTATTACCATTTTTGTTATACCATTCATTCAAGAAGTATGTGAGAAACATTGAAAGATAAGAAAAATAAATAAAAACACTCTAATATACAGAGACGATGATATGCACTCTAATATACAAAGATGATGATATTTCATAATTAAAAAAAAATGGTCGATTTGGACGACCAAAAAGAAACAGTTGTTTTGATGTATTCCCAAAGATGAGCTACTAATCTAGAGGCTTATGTTGAAGAGTCAAAGTATTGAAAAATTTATTGAGAAGTATGAGGAATATTTTTCCAGAAAAAAATAAAGAAAGTGTGAGATATCAGGTACACAAATTGAAAAGTTAAGGACCTAACAAGGATTTATAATAGACTTAGATTACTCCTCTCTTAGCCAATTAGTTTTGAGATGGAACCCATTAATATTAATATGGTTTCAAAGTCCAAAACGTTCAAACAAGCATCTGGTTAAAAAATAGGATCCAGTCAAAATTGATGAGCCAAAAGAGCCAAGATCTTGAGAGGACATGTGGAGGTGTAGATTCAAACCTTTAATCTTTTTCGTCAATAATATATATTGTCTTACTAAGTTGAGCTATGTTCAGGTTGGTCATAATATTTTATTTATTATTATTTTTTTTTTGTTTTAGCGACGAAATCAATGAGAAATTGAGGATATATCATAAATAATCTATAACCCATAATATAATAGAATAGGTTTTACACTATTATTCAATCCTTCTATTTTCTAGAGCTCTCTCCTAAACTTTCCAAAAGTTTAGTTGATAAATGTCAAAACTCCATTTTTCTTTTTTTATTTTTCGGAATAGGTGTTTCTATATTAAGAAAGTAACAAAGGTTTATATGTAGGGCAAATAATTATAAGTTCATAAAATAACTAATTTTTCATAATAATTATAACTTTTATCATGTTTGGAATTTGGATATCAGTATATAATTGATTTATGAGATAATATATAAAAGTTATTATAGTCCACGACACCCTCTAAACACTACTTAAACTTTTTATGTTTCATGTAATAAGAAAATTTATGAGATGTACGTTTTTTTAAGTAAAAAAAATTATAAGAGGTAGTACGAAATATTTTGAATGACACTAAAATCAAAATCACGAAGGTTTATATTTAAAGTGGACAATATAAATATGGAAGATTCACGGTCTTCAATAAAATATAAATAGTTAATAGAGAGCAAAGCTGAGGTTTTTGTTTCCACGGTAAACGTGTAACAAAAAACTCCATAAATTATCAAAATCAATTTCTTTAATCTTCCAGTCGAATTTATAAGGTTGACAAATTAATACAATGACATAATGGTTTTAGAACTAGGCTTAAATTATTTTGATTTATAGATGAATAAATTTAACATACACTAGCCATCATAATTTACCAACGACTTTTATACATAATTGTGTAAGTCTTTTTTATTTACTTTCTTTTAGATAAACATACCAAATTGTTTGAATAATAATCCGCAATTATCAACAATGTGATCACCTTAATCAATTTGGATCACACTCTCAAATTATGCTATCACTAAAAAGAAAATAATAAGAACAAAAGAAAGAAAAAAAAAAGAATAGATGTCTACTTCCATTGGAAAATTTAGGTGGGTTCTAAATTTTGGTACTCATTTTAAAAAATGGCCATTAATTTTTAATTTTGCAAAAATGAATAAATGGTATTTTAGGAGTTTTACAAAATAGAGTGATTTTCCAACGCCATTTTCTATGTTTTATATGATTTTCCTTATATTCAACCACCTAACAAATTTTGTTTTGAATTAAAATTGTGTTTCCTACCTTCAAGGAATTTTAAGTTAATTATTTTAATTCTTTTGTTTTGAATTTCGTTAATTTAAACGATTTGTCATTGTTTTACGGTCTCCCATCTCATCATTCTATTGTATCTTCTTCTGCTAAGCTCCCTCTTCTCTCTTTGCAACAATGGATTGTATAGTAATCACAATTCTATATGGTCGTGGGATAAAAAAAATGTGTAGGACTCTACGTTGTCCCACCTTATCGAAGGTATTATGAAGAATATTCATTTAATAGACGGGAAAAAAGTTGCATCCATATCGTTGGTCAAGAATGATAGTCACAAGTCTCTTATTATTAGACTAGTTGAAGATTGAGATGTCACATGGTTTTTAACTGTTTTGTCGAATGAGTTGGGGATAGAGTACTGCATCGTCGTTTATACTATGGATACCCATATTAACTCCATTGGTGGGAGTGGGACACCATTGCAGACGAGTGTAAATATCACCATTTACCCTAGTTATGAGACTGCGACACAAGTGCAGTCTACATAGCATTGTTGATACGAACCAGCGAGCATACCATCAAACTCCATTGAAGATACAAACTTGATGATGGTGTTAATTTCGTTTATTTTAATTTTAGCTAGGGGCTTAGCTAATTAGGTCTTAGTTTCTTTATTTTGGACCAAGTATTGGCCTTAATACTTATTTAATTATTTTTAGTCAGTTATTTTATTTATTTATTTATTTTTAGCAAAATAAATCAGGATTTTAGTATTTGATGCCACCAAGGTTATTTTTATCGGTAAGACATATATAAGCTTATCATTTAGGTTGTAAGGGACAATTTTAGCTTTTAATTTAATGGAATTTTGAGTCTTTGAGCCATTTCTTTCAGCAACCAAGAGCGCTTGAATTTTGCAATTCTTGATCTAGGTTGCAAACTTGGAACATTCAAGATGGGTTTGATCAACCTCTCTTGCGGAGTGTTCAACCTCGAGTAGGGAACTAGTTCTCCTTGTCTCGTGGTCTTCGATCAACAAGGTAACTTTCATCTAATCTTCCTTGGGATTGTGCTAAATTGATTTTGGGGGTTTTAGTGTTTGTGAATTAGGGGTTCATATACCCAAAGGCTTCCTAATTCCAATTCGCTAAAGTTTTCTTATCATTTGTTGTAGATACTCCCATTGACCCCATGACTTGAAGTGGGACATAAGTACATACTAAATCTCACCATAAATGGAAGGAACTCATAATAATGGACCCAAGTCAAATTCATGATTTCCCATCCAACTTTGTAATGAAAAAGATTGTGCTCTTCTAAGCAAGGAAGAATTGAAGAAGTAAGTTTACTCCGTAGCCTTAAAAGGTAGTTTTTAGTTCAAAACAGTAAAATCCAACAATAAACGGTTGGTATTAAAGTGCCTTGATGAATCATCCAATTAATACCTCCGCTCATCTCGTTACCAAGATAGTAAACTATGGATTATTAGGAAATTTGTAGAGGAACATAATTGTTCTATTGATGCAGCTGTAAAGAATGATCATATGTAGGCGACCTCAATGATGGTAAGTGAGTGTGCGAATACAATCATGGACATGAAAAGGAGTTGTAGTCCTTGGGACATTATTAATTACATTCGAAAGAACCATGAGATTAATATTAGTTATTACAAAGCTTGGAGAGGAGGAGAGAAGGCGCGTTATAATCAGTTATGGGGTCACCCGAAGATTCGTACGCGCTCATTTCGTCATTCACATCGAAGTTGATTGAGAAGAATCCAAGTATATATATATATATATATATATATATATATATATATATATTGATACTATAGTTGTGTTGTATATGTGTATGTTTATCAAACGTTATCATGCAGGAACTTGGATATCTTACAATTATCTTCAAATTAGTTACAACTATCTCCTTTAGTTAATACTCTAATTCAAACTAGTTAATAGTTAGAACTAAATGATTCTAACTAGTTCTATATTTTATCCAATATACCTAACTCGACTCAGTATAAGGAATCAAACTCACCATAAGATATATTCTCATATATACAATAGTTCACACCTAAATTTTTCACCACTAAAATCATAACTGTGTACAAAAACAACCATTGAAGATATATGGGTATGGAAGGGGTTTCGAACCAGTTTAACAGTACAAAAAAAAAATCAGGGTTTTCAACATTGTTCAAATCTAAAATCGAAAACTATAAGGATATATTGAAATGCAAAATATATCGAAGTTTATATGGTGAGACAAAACAAATCTTCTAGTCGGCGACTAGACAATGACCCGGATAAACGAAGACGAAGGATACAGAAGACGGTCGGAGACGAAGGAACGGACGAAAATGGAACGACAAAGGAGAAGAAAAGTCGGAGGAAAGAGGTTTTTGAATTTTTTCAATAATGGAGGATTTTGGAGATTTGGTATTTTTTACTTTTGGAATGTATAATTAGGCAAAATTTAAGGGATTTAAATTGTAACTCCAAAGTAACCAATTTTGGATTTTAAAAATTAATTAATATTGAGGTGTAGATACAGAAGGATATACTAGTAATTTGGGTGATGGGTACCATTTAAATAGGTTGTTTCATGAAAAAAGTGTAAATTTTATACCTTCAATCCTTTCATGTAATTATAGTATCTAAATATTAATTAATTTAATAAATAGTCCCACTTTATAATTACTAAGTTGAAAGATGGGAAAGGCCTAGCTTATGTTTTTGTAGCATTTGAGAATACATTTTCTAACAAATTTTGTGCATTGAAAAGATGAGCGACCTAATAAAGGTTTATAAGAGATATGAGCTACCATTTTTATAGTCGTTTGATTTTGAGTTGGAACTCCATAAATATTGATATAGTATCAGAGTCCAAACGTTCAAACGAGCATCCGACCAAGATCAATGAGCCATGAATAGGCACGCTAAGGCGAGGATGAGAATTTCTTAAGAATTTTGTAGTATTTGAGAATATATTTTCTGAACAAGTTTTGTTTTATCTTTTACAAGGTACCCTAAACACTTCGGGTATGGAGACACTGTGCATACCCCGAGGTATAGGGACAAAAAGGTCAAAGGACCGTCGACTCCTGGATAATAAAAAAAATACGCAAAAGGCTTAATTTGTCCACCAATTATTGTCTTTTCCCATAGAAGGAAAGAAAACCATTATTTTTCTTGAACTGTCAAATCTAACCTCAAAATTTTAGTTTCATGAACTAAATTAACTTAAATTTGAAATTCTTTTGGTGGACCAAAACCAAATATATATTGCACAAAATTCGGACCAACAAGAGACACCTAAAATTAAGCTAAAAATGTCTATATACTAAGAGGAAAAAAAAATCTATTCAACCATAAAATCGGGCAAATAAGAAATGTGTCCAAGCTGATCAACCATGGCAGAGGGTTGACACCCCTGCACCAAAATAGCAATATGCCCTTGAGAGACTCGCTAGACATGTCGTCGCGTCCGGTGGTAGATTTAGAAATTTTATGAAAGTAGCTTCATTTAAAATTCAATAAATATGTCGAATATTACAATTATAAATTGAATCCAAAATTTTATGTTAGGGAGACTATAAAAATAATTTGAACACATTAGTACGAATTTAGTTTATAAAAAATTTGAACACATTAATATGCTCAGAGTGGGCGCAGCAGCATCTTGAGCAATCCTTGAGAGGTATCACAATTCGGACATAGGGTGTTAGTGCGCTGGCTGCCTGGCTATCTCTCATAAAGCCAGTCCAGGTGCGCTCGACCCCTTGAATTGGTGGGCTTTAGGTTTTGGCTCGGTGAGCTCCAATTTGAACCTAATGTGCTCACTTCTCGTTAGCCAAGTCTACATGGATCTATTGGAGTTTGGACGCGTGTCGCTTTAGATTTATCCGATAGCAACTGTTAAAACTAGTTCTTATATGGATTAATCTATGACAATTTTGAAGTTTCTGTCTATGTTGTGAAATTAGCCCTATGTCATGACAATATGACAGCTACTACAACCCTATTTAACTCCAAATGTTATGTTATGGAGGTGAATGAATTCCAGGAAGATTGCAAATGAATCACCAGCCTTTCCTTAACTATTGTCTAATCAAAATTAGAGCATAAATAAAGGAAAGCAAGGTAGTGAGCTGCAGCATTAAACATCTTTCCTAAACGAATACTTTCCTTACTTATGGTAGCCGATGTCGAACAATTAATACCACTATACTGCCTTGATCATCCCAATCAGCAACACCAACCAACTCAGCAGAATAGGTCCAGCACAGCAATACAAACTCACCAAAATTCATAATAACAGCAACGGCTCTTTTTACAACTTGTCACAGCCATTCTCCCTCTGGCTGATCTATTATAGTAAATTCTCCTTATTCTCATTTCCGAATTATTCATTTATGTCATTATAGCTAGTATTAGCTCTTCCCTTGTATAGGCATCTGATGTAGCTACCCATTGTAGTCTTCTGTGCCTTTATATTTCAAGATTTGTATGATTGTAAATTTCAAGCAATTAAGTAACGATTTCTTACATTCTCTTGGATTGTACTCAGAATTCTTCAGCCATATATATTATTTTATGGTATCATAGTCCAACAAGCTCAAACGAGCACATGGTCTGAAAATGAAATCCAGTCCAAGATTGGTGAACCCAAAAGAGACACCATCTTGAGGAGGCATGTTAAGAATCACGTGTTGATAAAAGAAGGGAATTATGTTTATAATGCACATGAACTACTTCTCTCATTACCAATTGGTTATGAAATGGAACTCCACAAATATTAATAGCGGATAATGAGAGTATAAGAAGAATGCTTACCTTCCATAGCAAACCAAAATTATAGCTATCTTTCATTTGCCGTTAGCTTACTGCTTTTATTTTTTCTGCCATCCTTCGTGTGTAAGTAATATATATTGCAAGTCTGTGTAACTTTTGGAATTCAAGCAAAGAAAGTGAATTTTCACAAAATTGTGATTTGAATTCTTTTATATGTCATTGTCATGAATTGTTTTCATAATAGTTTTAACCTGTCATTGACAACTTTTATGTGAACATTGCCTCAGTAATTTACGTTATTTCAATCTTATTACTTTTAAATAATTAGTATAACTATCGAACTGAAAATGGTAGTAGGTGGCTTATTCCACTCTGCTTGAATTGGCTCTTTCCATTTCATTACAAACATGAATTATTGAAGCTAATTAATACTCCATATCCCCCAAATTATTTGGAAGAGACCACCACAATGTGGCTGATACTTTTACACCGTTAAATTTATGATAGAGAAATTGCAAAAACGCCTCTAATCTATATTAGTAATTATTAGGGAGCATCTAAATTTTCAAATCTACCTCTAATGATCCTAGAGAATGTTGAGAATGTCAAAAGGGAAAAATATTTTACAAAACAAAAATGTTTTTGGATGTCCCACATGGATAGTTTTTGAAATGGGAAATTAGCTTTTAATGGGAGACCTCTTATTGGGCTTACAAAGTTGTTTGGGGTAAGCTCAAGAGATATCTCTAAGTATACATGTTAGTACCTTTAAGATTAAAGCAAACTAGTATAATCGTTCCTATAGTTTTAATTTTTTCTATCTCTATCTCTCATCCCTTATATTATATTTACTTAAAGTTATCTGTTTTTAGTCTATGAAAACAAAAATCAAATAACTTCTATTTGAAGAATATTTTTTCCCACAATATGAAACCAAGGAAATCTGGCATTTCCAAAGGTTATCAGGATCATTATAGAATCTCTATACATTTGGTATGCAAAGCCCAATGCCAAGTAGTGTCCTTCGTACTTTGGAAGAGTGGCCACATCCCAGTGAATAAGATGGGAGCTAATTGAAGCTTCGCTGCTAGCTCGAAGGAAACTCCCTAAGAGCCTTTCCCTTTAGTAATTTTACTGGATACTTTAATAACTTCTATTTGATAGTTGCAGAGAACGCGAAATGGGTTAATGTTAATCTACCCCCTTTAGATGTTAAGTACAACTGTATCCCAAATATCTCCGTAACGTAATAATATGATATTGTTTGTTTTGGACATAATTTTAATGACTTTGCTTTTTTGGTTTCACCTAAAAAATCTCATACAAATGGAGATAATTGTCTTCGTATATATAGCATGAATCGCTCTCTTTCCGTAACTAGAAATACAAGACTTTTTTTCAACTATCAAGCTTCCTCTCTGTGCTTGCGAGATTAGGCTCCTAGAAGATCTTGATTTTACCCTTTATTATTTCATCTACTATTACAATTTGTCATTAAAATCAAAAGTGTACAAGACCGTTTTATAATATTTTTCATAAGTCGATACGTGCATAGCTCAATGATTAAAATATCTACTCATTCCTTAGGTTAGAGATTTAAAATCCCCACTTCACCATTGATTGTACCAGCAAATGTATTTTTCATAGAAAAATAAATTTCATTTGTCATGCCTGAGCAGCAATTTGAAGATTTGCATCAACTTCCATATAAAGGTGAGCATATAGGTGTCTTCAGAAATTTCAGCAACAAGGTGAAGCAAGGCATGTGAATCTGGAATATCATGTTCTAAACTTCAATGAACAACACTCCCATTAACCTTAGGAATAAATTGGAATATAAACTTGAAGCTCTTATATTCCTCTAAAAGGTCCCCCTCGGCCATCACTTTGAAAGTGATCGAATTTTTCTCTTCATCAACAGCTTCGATTATCTCCTTTTCCATTGAAGGCTTCCCCAGCTACAAGAGTTTAAATGAATGTGTTCAATAATCATTTGATTTAAAAGGGAAGTTGAGAGAGGTAAATTAAGAATAATGGAAGTAGTTCCACCGCATGATAGGACGAACTTGACCCATTCACCTTCGTGGCTTTCAAAGATCAAGATTGCATTATTTATGACCCTCAACTCAAAAACTTTGATGAATTGGGTAAATTTAATTTATATATGGGGATTCTCAATACCACGTTTTGGGAATTCCTATGATTGGCCGAAAGTGGCGCATGGAATCTAGGTTTCAAGAAAATCTCAAAAGATGCTGAATTTCAGAATCGTCTTTTTCAATTGACAGTAATTCAGGATAAGGATTTGGAATATATAAAAGAATGGCATATTCTCCCCGCAAGCTTTCTCTTTCGAATTTAAAAAAATTTATAAATGAAGAAACAGAAACATGAATGTTATCAAACGAACCCTTATATTTCCAATATTATATATTGATATATATCGAAATTCATAATCTATTACACATCGAGTCTCCAACTCATATATAAAAGCATGGAACAAGCCCAAAGCCATTATTTTTAAACATAGGACTAAGTATTACATAAACATATGTTATTTTGATCTTAGTGATGATTAATTATTTTCCATTTTCATGAGGTGAGCATCAAGATCTTTGGAGACGTCAACACAAAACTCCAACAAGCTCTCATGGGATTCTGGAATTTTGTCATGTTGTTTCTCGTACTCCAAAGTCCAATGAACAACACTTCCCTTTTTCTTTGGAATGCATTGCATTGTAAACTTGAAGCTCTTGTAATGCTCCGAGATATCTCCATCTATCACTTTGAAAGTGATCAAATTCTTCTCCTCATCAATGGCTTCGATTAACTCCTTCACCACACATGCTTTCCCACCTACAAATTAATCCATCGACAATTAATACTAATCATACCTCAGGATCGGAGTCAGAAATTTTCTTAGGGTCCGTTTAGTAACCTTCATGTTTCTTGTTTCTGTTTCTTCATTTTTAATAAAGAAAAATGAATTTTATGAATGCAACATCCATAAATTCAAGTATGATAAAACAATCTTTTTATTTATTGTTGGGAAAAAAATATAGATAAATCAATCATCGTCTAAGTTCTTCAAACAGGAACCATTTGATTTTTCCTTTCCACAGGCTAAACACAGATAAGTAAGTAATAATAATAAAGGAATAAGAGATAGGGATAGAAAAGTTTAACACCATAGGGATTATACTGGTTCACCCCTATCTTGGGGCTACGTCCAATCTTTTGCGAAAAAACAGGTTAAACTATAGTTGGAAATATTACAATGGAGATCTCACT